>NC_058080.1:345901041-346201041 GCF_014858855.1 Bufo gargarizans
GTCATAGGGGTACCATCCATCCATACATCCACTGTAGGGGTGTCCACCCCATTGCACACTAAATCCCACCTCCAGGGATTAGTGTCCAACATCACCATCTGGGTATCCTGTTCCCAGTGGGCATAGGTGACGAAATAGTATCCTGTCACCTCAGGAACGCAGTTGTCTCTCATGATCGTAATCATGAAAGACCGTATGGATGGAGACCCCTTTAACTGCGTATACCTTGGGTCCTTGGCATCGGTCCGTACCCTTAAAACTGTGGCTCGATACAAACCCTCCAGTTTTACCCGACCACTCTGATTATTCCAGATGGCCTGATCAGAGTCACTGCAATTTAACTTTAACATCATTATGCTGGTTCGCAAGTAATCTGTGGATACATGTCCCTGTACATAACTGGATTTCCTGGTGATAATCATCTGGGAATCCCTCAACATACAATAAGCCTTCAGGGTGCCTTTTACCGGAATGGGCCTATCGAAATATGTCCTAACCCTCAACCCGTTTCTGCTATCCTTCCCTAGGAAGGTAGCTTTCAGGATATACCAACCGCTGTACTCTGCCCCAGTGACATCTTCAGGACTCAGCAAACCCTCCTTTGTGCACAACACCGAGGTAGTGTTGGCTCTCACTTGTTGGTAAGGGTGCAGGTGTGGATTCCTAGACACCCATCTTAAGGATTTGATAGGTACAGGGTCCAAGTCCTGAAAATGCTTGTATTCCTTGAGACAGAGGGCGTGCAAGTCATGTTGTATGGCAGACACATTCTCCACCGGGGTATAATGGTGAATTACACCGTTGGCAAAACCCTCTCTCTGGAAACCATACAGATACCATTGACCTGGTGTAAAGGTAACGTTCTCGTATGGTTCCAGGATCTTGCCACCCAAACATTCCACCATTAAAAGTCCGGGTCCATCAAGTGATATGCTGGCCATACCAATATTAGTCCCCAGGTCCTCCCCTGAAGAGGCTGAGTCCGCCATCAACATGCTTACCACCAGTGTCACAAGCTGGATACGTATCCCATTCAGAGGATGCCTAGCTCTTCCCTGGCAGTGTGGTCCCATGGAGTGTCTCCCTCTTGTGTTCTGCAATGAGATGGAATGTGTTAAGTGTATTGGATTCACATTCGACCCACCAAGCCCTTCCCCCCCCCTCACCCAACTCGGAACGGTTTTCGTTATTGAGTTGGGGAGGCTCGGGTGGCTTTGGCCTGGTCGATGTGAATCCAAAAAACTTCCTGGCGTCTACGGGATTTCTTCTTGCTCGTGATAGGCCTTTGTACCTTCAGCATGGTGTCCCCCATCACTTCAAGGACCTTGTACGGTCCTTCCCAGTTTGCGTCCCATGGGCCGGCCCGACTAAAGACTTTCACCATTACCATTTCTCCTACAGAGGGCATAGGTGTTTCCCCCTGTAGATACGGTTTGTGTAACCGTATAGCTGCATGAGGCAGTAACTCCTTCAGGTTCTGCTGAACCTGTTGAAGAAACAAGTCCCTGGCGATGGCGTTTTTCGTGGGCTCCGACACTTGGGGTTCGTTTGGTAGACATAGGGGCATCTTACGTCCGGTCATGAGTTCAAATGGGGAGATACCGGTACTAGAGGCCTCTGTGGCTCAGATACCCATTAGCACAGCTGGAAGGGAGGTTACCCAAGAGGAACCTTTCTCCAGCAATGCCTTGGAAAGCCGTGTTTTGATGGTCCGGTTCATCCGCTCCACGATGCCCGCTGACTGAGGGTGATAAGGGACATGAAACCTTTGCTTTATGTCTAGGAGACCACAAAGCGCTTTCATGAACTTCCCCGTGAAATGGGTCCCTCTGTCGGATTCTATCAATCTGGGGATCCCCCATCGTGACAGAACACGGGCAGTGGTGGAGGCCGAATCATTGACCGTAGGGATGGCTTCTACCCACTTCGAGAAGACATCCACTACCACCAGGGCGTAATGACAGTTACGACTCCCAGTTGGCAAGGGTCCGATGAAATCAATTTGGATAGCGGACCATGGACCATCAGCAGGAGGAACCCGCTGTAACACTGGCTTCAAGGCAGATGCCCTTGGGTTAACCTGAGCACACACCAGGCACTGTTGCGTAACCTCTTCTACTGTGTTGGACATTCCGGGCCAGTACAATTTGTCTCTCAGGAGAGGCAAGAGCTTATTCCGGCCAAGATGTCCAAACATTTGGTGGTTCAACCGTGTCAGCTCTGCTTGCAGATGCTGTGGAACCACCGGGAGAGGAAGCGACTGTGTACCGGTGTCGTAACACAGGATCCCCTGTTGTAAGGACCAGGGATGCTGTGGTACTTGGATGTGTGTCATTAAAAGAGGATCCTTAGCTTGTTCCTCCTCGAATGACACCGGGCTGTCACTCAGATGGGTATGCGCTGCAACCCGGTATGCGGGCAGTGGCTCAGTGCCTGGTTCCCTAAAGGTCCCATATACTGCTGCTAGTTTTGCCAGTTCGTCTGCCTGGTTGTTACCTATTGTCAAAGGTTCATCCCCTTTTTGATGCGCCGGCATTTTTATGATGGCTGCTTCCGCCACGTGTGCCATACCCCACTCCCACAGCTCCTTCAGGACTGACACATGAGCCAGAGGTTTGTTTTGGCTGTCCACAAATTCTCTTCTCTTCCAAATGTCCAGGTGCAATGTGAGCTGTCGCTATATATAGTTTGTTTCCCTGGAGGGTGAAGAAGCAGAGCCTCTTTAACAGCCTCCAGCTCTGCCCGCTGTGCTGACATGTGACCCAGTAACCGGACAAGACTCTCGGTACCAGTGGTCTCATCCAGCACAGCAAAACCTGTGACATATTCCCCATCCAGATAGAACTGAGAGCCATCAACATTCTGTCATCTGGATGCTTGTCAGTCCTGAACATCTGTGGAGAGTCGTCCATTACGAGTTGGCCACAGTCATGTTCAGTTCCAGTCAGGTTAAGCAACTGGGACAGAACATACTTGGCCTTGTGGTCCACCTGCAGATTCCGGCCGCTGAGATCCATAATCCATCTCCCGAATCTCTGTTGGGAGACTCCAGGGAGAGTATCACGGAGCAAAAGGGTCAACGGTGAATGTGGAGTCTGCAAAGTGAGGGGCCGGAAGCCAACAATATGCTCTGTGGTCTTAACAGCATAGTGTATGGCTGCCAATTGCTTGGCGCATTCATCGAACCCTCGTTCGACGGGCGAAAGCAGCCTGGAGAAATATCCCAGCGGTCTGGTCTCGTAGCCTACTTTCTGTACAAGGACCGCTGAGATAGACTCGATCCCTGCATGCGCCTGTATGGCCAGTTCCCCATCTGAATGTGGAGTGGCCAACACAGGTGCCGAGGAGAGGTCCCTTTTCAGGGTTGAAAAGGCCTCTTCCTGCGCATCGGACCATCCTTTGATTGAGGGTTCCTCTCCTCGAAGGAGTTCGTAGAGAGGTTTCGCTTTGGCCGCGAAATCCTCTATGAACTCCCTCATGAAGTTGGCAACCCCCAGGAATTTTCTCAAATCCTGAAGGGTGCCAGGCCTGGGTAACTTTACCATGGCTTCTACACGGGCCGTCATGATACCTTTGGTTCCACAGGAAATTTGGACCCCAAGGAAAGTTACCTCTGCTTTAGCCAGATTTGCCTTATGGGGACTCAGTTTGAGTCCTGACTTTGCCAGGAGTCCTAGCAGCTCTTTCAACAGAACCAAGCGTTCCTCCATGGTTTCTGTATGCAAAAGCAATTCATCCACGTATTGTAGGAGGCATTCCGGTCGTGAGAATACAGTCAGCACAGCCACCAATGCCTTATGGAAATACGTGGGGCTGCTATGGAACCCCTGGGGCAGTACAGCAAACATGTACTGTTTGTCCCCCACCGTGAAAGCAAATTTGTACCCACACGACTCAGTGAGTTCGATGGAGAAGAACCCGTTGGCAACATCGATGGTCGAGAATACGCGACTTTTGCCACTTATTCTGGCCATGATGTCGGGAGTTTGGGCCACCACTGGGGCTGACATTGGGGTGTATTTGTTAAGGACACTGAGGTCTATGGTCAGCCTCCATGCATTAGTGTCCTTTTTCTTAACTGGCCAGAGGGCATTGTTGCACTTTGAGTTGCCCTCAATGACCACACCCCTAGTCTTCAATTCAAGGATTGTGTCCATAATTGAATGGGTGGCCTCTGGTGGAAATCGATATTGGCGTTGAGGTGGCGGGTCACGACCCTGTATGTCTACCAAAACGCCAATCAATCTGCCACAGTCATTCTTACTTTGGGCCCACAGATCAGGGTGCTTGTACACAATAGGCTCAAGGTCTGGATTGTGTGAAACCTCAGGCCACTTGTGCTCCAGCACATCAGTAGAGTTATCTACTGCTGGCAAAGGTGGTCCCAGATACTGGCGTTGAATGACAAACACCTTGGCTCGTCTGGGACCTTTCCACACAATGCAATTTGCCAGATCCAGGATCCACCCATTTTGTGTCATTACATCGGTTCCGATAATGTTATCAGAACCGGGGTAATACCACATGGGTATCCTGAGGGTAGTGCACCTGGTAATCAGAATGATTTCCTCATCAATTCTGTGGGCCTTCACCCCCCCTTGTTGGTGATCAAATCCGATCACCACACACTGAGGGCTGTTGGGGAGTAGATCATGTTTGATATTGGTAATGGAAATTTCCGCCCCAGTATCAAGCATGATTTCCGTTTCTTTATCTTTTATCGTGGCTTTTATATGGGGTCTCCCTGAAGGATCCAGTATGATTGGACATACTGGTGCCAACTCTTTAGGGACCCCTAATCCTCATTCGATATCCACCAGACTCCCAGTAGGTATTTGTGTGGTACATACTGCCACTCTTGCGCTCTGTTCCTGATCCTTAGGTGTGGAATCTCTTGATTCCACGCCCCCTGGGACATTCATGACCGCCAAGCATTTTGGTTCTTGCCCTGATGAATGTCCCAGATTCATATCAACCTGTTCCCCCACAGGCCTGGCAAAATTGGGTTTCATCCTGAAACTGTTATTATTGCCATTTTTATCCGAATTTGTCCGGTTAATGTTTAACCACTGTGGACAATTTCTTTTTATGTGCCCCTCTTGTAAGCACAGGAAACAACGAAAGTTTCCTGCCCATACTAACGGTGGGGCCGTGGGGCGAACGGTGGATGTATACCTCGTGTGTTGTACCCGTTCGTCTTGTGACCTACCGTATACAGGCACACGCTCCCTCACTTTCACAGACTTCTTACTGAGCAGTATGTCTTGTCTACACTGCTCAATAATCATGGATGCGTCCGTGAGGGATGGCTCCCTAGCTGCACTCAGCCAGATTGCAGTATCAAGATATGGGAATTTTTCCACAAACATGTGCACCATGCCTTGTGGAATCCCAATACCCTGATCTTTGGTAACCCTCCTGTACATTGCTTCAAACCGACTACACAATGACAAGGGGTCATCATGTATAGTAGGCTTGAACTTTGACAGGACCTCTGGAGTGACATCCCAGTGACCCGTGGCCAGTCTCGTGAGTATGGAGAGACGTTCTTCCTTATCATGAAACTGGCCATTCGTGGGTTGCATACTCCCCATTACCTCATACCTTTGATTAAGGTGTGTTGATAACCATAATCTGAACAGCTCCATGCGATATTCCAGAGCCACTGAATATTTGTTACAGTGACCTTCGAAAATATCGCATGAAGCGAACGGATCTACATGGGGATCATATTTCGGGATCTCCTTGCAGATCCGTAACAGGAAGTTTATCCTTTCCATACTGGAATGGTTAGGATACATCTCTTCCTGTTTTTCCGGACGTGTTGGCGGATTGGAAGCGGAATATACTCCTCCACTCTCCTCTCCCCAACCGTTGTCCTGTTCCTGGTAACGGTTGCTACTCCTATTCTCCCCGGGTGTCGGGGTGAATCGTAGAGACCGCTCCACATGTCCCCTAGTGTCTACCACTGCGGATGTATTATCCGTCGAAGACCTTGGCGCTGTCGCCGCTGTCTCCCCCTGTGCCGTTCCCGAAACACAAACTTGTTTCGTGGGCACCATACCGTTGGTACTAGGCCTGGACAAATTGGAGATTGCCCGCTGCAAGTCTGCAATTGTTTGCGTCTTTGCAGCCAGGTCCTCCCTCATCTGAACAATCAGGGCATCCATAGATACCGTATTGTTCCTATACTGATTAATCTCAGTGTACAGCCGGAGTAGCTCTCTGTCCAAGTCAGAGTAGAGACTGTCCTTATCCGAGAGTCTCGACTCTAACACGCAGATTTCTCTTCCCCTCTCGACCGTACACTGGGCTTCCTCTTGTAATTGAACCTCTAGTGTGTGAATTCTTCTATAGTTATCAACACAACAATTGCAGTGGAAGTTTGCCTTGTCCGCAACCTCCCCTGCCCTTCTTGTGCTGGCAAGTGTCTCTGTGTGTTCCGCCTTCCAAATGGTATCCTCATAGGAAAGAACCAATTTGGCTAGCATTTGGAGGCGTTTGGTGGTCTTGTTAAAGACACTCCTACTAATACAAACCTGGTCATGAACGTTCACCTGGTCCAGTAAAGCGGACCACAGCAGCTCAGCGGATTTGTATGTAGTAGGAACAATGGGATTAAAAGTGCTTTTTTTGGCTAAGTGTTGGAGTGTGGAGAAGTTCATACTCACATTTTTCTGAGCCTCCATCTTCTTGTTGGTGCTGTACTTTCCCGTCCCTTGCAGCTGCTTGAAAGAAGTCCTTTTCTTCCGGAATGCTTCTTCCCGACCAGCCGGACTTCTATGTACCTCCAACGAAGATGGATCTCTTTCCGTGACGTATCCTTCTTCACACCCCAGCGACGGTGACGTGTAAAGCAAATACAAAAATATTAGTACACAGATAGATTATAGATTCTCTGCAAAAGATTTTGTTTTATTTCTGGTACTGTAAGGGAAGTATCGCTTCTCCTGTCCGAATTATCGGGTCCTAGACGCTCAGACACTCCGCTGACTGCGTCTCTCCTGCCCGCTAATTCACAGTACTAGCGACCCTCAGCCTTAAGACCAAAAACAAAAGCAAAATCCACGCAGTGGGCCTGGCTCACCAATGTAAAGGGGGGGAATATTAATTACCAATATTATGCGAATATCGATAATTAATATTCATAAATAGGAGGAGCCGTCTATTGATGACTCCGCCTATTTATGCCTTTATATAATAATAACACAATATCTTCGCTATGCCTTACACTAATCACTATACTAGCTGCATGCGCCTTACTTACTACCGCTAACAAGTACACACTACACAAAGGGTACAAGTAACACAGTATTTATTAATACCTGACACTACGCACACAATACAGTAACAATACAGCACTAAATATACAGTACTCAACTACACTATACGTTCCCAAATTCCACCTACAAACTAACTATACAATACACACATACAAGTATAACAACCCACCCCACCTGACTACTTCTATCCCTGGGTATACGACGAGGATCTACGGTGGTCTTGCTGGGGTTAAGCAGACCACAAACACAAAAGGTTTAACAATGGGGAGCTGTACAGCAATGCAGGGGTGAAGTATTCTGCAAGTGTACAGTGAGGGAGGGGTGTGTGCAGGGGTTAATAATGCACAGAGTTAACCAGGGGAATGGGGGTATGGCAGGGGTTAATCAGGGGCACAGAATCAGGGGAACCAGATAATAACCAGGGGAATGGGGGTGTGGCAGGGGTTAACCAGGGGCACAGAACCAGGGGAATGGGGGTATGGCAGGGGTTAATCAGGGGCACAGAACCAAATAGTGGGGGGGTAAATAGAATGGGGTTTAGTGGGGGGTTAATAGCGTTGGTGGGATAGTGGGGGGGTTAATAGCGTTGGTGGGATAGTGGGGGGTTAATAGCGTTGGTGGGATAGTGGGGGGTTAATGGGGTTTCGTTGGTGGGATAGTGGGGGGGTTAATGATACTTAAGATCCTGCTCGTTGTCCAGGGGGGCTCGTCAGTCCAGGGGATGATCCTTCAGGGAGGGTGGGCGGCCGGCTCTCTTCTGCCCTAGTGTCGGGCCAGCCGGACTTATATGTCCAGCCGCCCGCACTCCGTGCCGCCCACACAGCGGCGCGCACCACTGTGAGGGACACGTGGGCCGGCGCGGTGAGATGACGTCACCGCGCCTGCCCGCGCATCCCTGCACGCGTGCCGCAGGGCCGCGTGTACTTGCTGACAGGCGGGAGATCCTTTGATCTCCCGTCTGCAGCTCTCGGCATTCCGTACATCGCAATGGTAATTGCGATGCCGGAATGCGCTTAATAGAGGGAGCGGAGGTGTCTCCTCTTTCTCTATTATGCTTTAATTATCTCCAGACGGGCTGCAGATAATTAGAACAAAAGGATTCAAATTCATTAGAATTTGAATCCTTTTGAGGTCACCAGAATGACCGGACCTTATCCGGTCATCCTGGCGCCTTTACTCAGAATACATCAATGTGAATGCTTGGGCCACATTCACATTGATGCATCTGGGTCCATGTAGGGGGGGGGGGGGGGTTTATGGATATGGGGCTGTATGTGATATGATAAGGGGGCACGAAAGGGGCACATTATATGGAAAGGGGCACATTATATGAAAAGGGGCACATTAATCCAGGGGGCATATATATATATATTGAAGGGGTATATATATATATATATATATATATATATTAAAGGGGCACGTATATACACATATATTAAAGGGGCACGTATATACACATATATGTATATGTATCCGCGGGGCACTCTATATGAATTCCCACAGGGGCAAGGATGAGCCCCTGGGGAATATCAGAGGCGGATGTGCGCAGGTGCTGGGCACATCTGCGCACATCGCCCTCCGAGGGAACACTGCCAACACATACATACACAAACACATGCAACACGTGCCACCCTTCCTCAATAATCGCCATATAGATCTCGACGTCAACCGAGGGGGACATCTTAGGGATCGCCGCACGGTCAGCTTTCCGGGCATCGTGGATGTTTTCGGACCCTCCGGCTGCTTGCAACGCCATGACATGTTGTAATAGCAGCTGCTTAGTTTCCTGCTGCTGCAAGTTATCCTCCATGAGGGCTTTCACTACCGCCTCCATTTTGTCAGGGGACACGGATCATAACCTTGCCGGCTTAATATCGGACATGCACTTGTGCCCGGGAAAAACTAAAAAACATTTCGGCCTTCAGGCCTGCCTCACTGTGTTTCCCCACATCCGACATCAATTGTGGGGTTTTGCTCTGGTAGACAGGCTAGCGGACGCAGTATAAAGACAATCACAAAGTCTTTAACTTAAACAGTTCAGTGTTTATTCACACAGAAGGAAACACAAAATGACCATTCACAGTCTTGGTATTTGTTCACACCATGCAATGTCCATAGAACAAAATCTTCGCCTGGTTAGCAGTTTTCCACCTACAGTCCACAGCAGGCTTTAGGTGCCTGTTTTCCAGCATGCGGCATTCAAGCCATTAGCATGGCGCCAGTTCACAGATCCCAAAACAGAGTCTCCACATCTTCCCTGTCAGATGGAGAATCATCCACACCCAGCTGAGACTGAGACCGGCTGGGTTTTATATGGGCCAATAAAGACCCGACATGGAGCATGGGGAGAAGCCACCCACTCAGCACTTTGGCTACTCCCAGTAAGAGCCAGCCTAGATCGACTTTACAGCCACACTAACAACAAACAGTGTCAACCATCACTAGCTGCCGCTGACACTTAAAACTACCAGCTCTTACCTCACGAGGCTAGGAATCTGATGCTGCTAAATCTGTCTGGCCAGGGGACAGGAGACATGGCGACTAGATGTCATAGCCACCGGAGCCCTGTGGGGGCTGAACTGTAGGAGGAAGAGGACATTCACCCACAAGCAATGTATACATAAATGGGTGTTTTTTCTGCAGAAGTGACAGGAGAGGAGAAGCAGGAGGAGGTAGAGGGTGATAAGGAAGATCAGGCAGATGACCCGGAGACACAGTGGCAGTATGCAGTGGAGAGGAAGGCAGGTAGTCCCTCCGACTCCCTTGCACAAATGGACCAATACATGCTTGGTTGCTTGTGTAGTGACAGCTGAATTGTCACAATTCGGCAGAGGGAGGACTATTGGCTCTCCTACATGTTAGACCCTCACTACTGATTCAAAATGGGGGCCTCTTTTACACCCGCTGAGAGGAAGGATAAACTGAACTACGATCGAGACATCCTATGTAGTCAGTTGGCCTCTGCCTATGTGCGCCATCGCCCATCCTCACAAAGGTATGACTGGGGGAGCCCTCTGCACTCACATTCCACTGCCATCATGGCTATTGGAGCAAGGAGGGGGTGTTGGGCAGAAGCAATACCAGCTACATTAGCAGCAACTTAAGTCTAGAGTGTAGAGTAGAGTAGAGTGAAGAAACCACCCACCAACAGCAGCAAGACAGGGAGCAGAACCTGAACCAGCAGGTGGTGGCATACATGGACTGCACCCTGCCATCCCAAATTAAAGATCCCCTGGACTACTGGGCAGCCAAACTTGATTTGTGGCCTCAACTGGCCGAATTTGCCCTGGACAAGCATCAGAGCGGGTGTTTAGTGCGGCTGGGAGCAAAGTTACCCTAAGAAAAACTAGCCTATACACCCAAAATGTGCAGAGACTGACCTTCGAAGATGAATCAGGCGTGGATCAGCCAGGATTTCCACATGCCAGTTCTGGGTGCCGCACCCAAACTTTGTCAAAAGAGACCAATTTTTTCTGGCCACCTGCTTCAGCCATTATTCGGATGCTGCAACCCACCTGATTCCACACACCTGCTGCCATGTGCTCCTACTGCCACCCACAATGTTGTGCTGTTACTGACACTGCTTTTTCCCCCCACCTCACCACTCTGTGACTAGGCCACTGTATTGACTCCTCATGCTGTTGCTACCCTCACTACTCTGTCATTGAACTAATGCATTGACTTCTCATGCTGTTTCCATCCTCACCACTCTGTCCCTGGACTAATGTGTTGACTCCTCATGCTGTTGCTACCCTCACTACTCTGTCACTGAACTAATGTATTGACTCCTCATGCTGTTTCCACCCTCACCACTGTCACTGGACTACTGTGTTGACTCCTCATGCTGTTGCCAGCCCTCACCACTCTGTGACTGGACCACTGTGTTGACTCCTCATGCTGTTGCCACTGTAACGGTCACGTACACACACACACACAGGGGGGAGGATAGTGACCACTGCGCTCCACCCTCACCCCTGGCCCTGCCTACTTGCCTCACGAGTCCTGATGAAAGGGTCAACTGGACGGCAGTCCCTAACTTAGAATACGTGCGGGAAGGACAGACAAGACAAATAACAGATAGTGAACGGACCGGGTCAAAACCAAAAGGACCACGCAGTACAGAGGGATAAGCAAAGAAAGGTCAGGAGAAGCCAGAGTCATAAATACCAGGAGAGTCGAGAAGTACCAAAGGAGTCCGCAAAGAATAGTCAGGTGGAAGCCAAGGTCAATATACCAGGAAGGATGCGCAGTACAGGAGGAGCAGGCAAAGGATCGTCAGGGAACAGGATCAGGTAAGTAGACAGGTATCCAACAACTGCCAGGAACCTAAATTAACAGGCCTGTGGCCAGCAGGCTGCCTGTGTTTATAGTGAGCATCATGTGACGTGGCCAGCGTCACATGACCGACAGACCGACTAGTCGAGCACCGAGTGATCAGCTCGGCGCTCAAGGCAGACCTAGGAGCAGGGAGCCTCCCAGCTAGCAAAGCTGCCCTGGGAACGAGGTCAAACACAGATCCTCGCTCCCGAAGCTATGCAGCAGGTCTGCGGCTGATGGGAGACAGAGTGCGCCTTCGGCACCCCGTTACAGCCACCCTCACCACTCTGTGACTGGGCCACTTTGTTGACTCCTTATGCTGTTGCCACCTCACCACTCGGGGTCGCTATTGTCCCTGTTTGGCCTTGTTGACATCATCATTTATTTTACCCTTCTTCTGATCTGTCAGAAGGATGGAAAAATGAGAAACACAATGTATCCTGTCTTTGGAGCAGCCGTAAAGCCTGTATCACATGGTCCTTATTTTGCATCAGGATTGGATCAGGATTTGGAAGCCAAAAGCAAGAGTGGGTACAAAACACAGAAGACATGCAAATATTCTGTCCAAGTGTCATATCTGTTTTGGATCCACTTTTTTGGGGGCCTTAGCAATATTGATAGATAACTGAGCAAATGCTGACTATGTAAAGGGAATGCTCAAAAGACAGGATCTGTTTTTTGGGGGTTGTTCTTACAATTAGATTAGATTAGAAGAAGTGCAAAATAAACAGTGACGTAAACACAAACTAACTGCTGACACCCTCACCACTCTGTCAGGGGGACACTACTTGTCTCAGCGTGTAACAGAATAGGTTCTGTAGAAATGTATGTGGAATCAGCTGACGACGGTGTAAAAGGACTGCACTCTTTCACTCTATAGTAGAATCTTGGGCCACTGCACGGTTCTTTATACCTGACGCTAACATTGACCTGTAAGGCTGAGTTCACACTTGAGATATTTGCTCAGTTTTGGCCCCGCAACTGACCAAATAAGTGAATAAGTGATTCTAAGAGTGACGCCTGTCATCTGCGTGTCATACTGACTCACAGTACTGTTTCACTAGCACAGCAGACTCCTATAAATGTTTCTGCAATGCACAGTGCACTACTACACTACTACACAGGCTGTCAGCAAAATTATTTTAAACACAATTCATCACGATTAGGGATGAGCGAACCCGAACTGTATAGTTCGGGTTCGTACCGAATTTTGGGGTGTCCGTGACACGGACCCGGACATTTTCGTAAAAGTCCGGGTTCGGGTACGGTGTTCGTCGCTTTCTTGGCGCTTTTTGAAAGGCTGCAAAGCAGCCAATCAACAAGCGTCATACTACTTGCCCCAAGAGGCCGTCACAGCCATGCCTACTATTGGCATGGCTGTGATTGGCCAGTGCAGCATGTGACCCAGCCTCTATTTAAGCTGGAGTCACGTAGCGCCGCACGACACTCTGCTCTGATCAGTATAGGGAGAAGTTGCAGCTGCGACGTTAGGGCGAGATTAGACAGTGATTAACTCCTCCAAAAGACTTCATTCAGAGATCGATCTGCAGCTGTGGATGATTGAACTGCTGCTATTGAATTGCTCACTGTTTTTAGGCTGCCCAGAGCGTTTTTCAGTCACTTTTTTCTGGGGTGATCGGCAGCCATTTTGTGTATTGTGGTGTGCCAGCACAAGCTGCCACCAAGTGCATTTAATCCTCAATAGTGTGGTTGTTTTTTGGCTATATCCTACATCAGGGTGAAGCTGTCACACCAAGTGCATTTAACCATCAATAGTGTGGTTATTTTTTGGCCATATACTACATCAGGGGCAAGCTGTCACCAAGTGCATTTAACCCTCAATAGTGTGGTTGTTTTTTGGCTATATCCTACATCAGGGTCAAGCTGTCACACCAAGTGCATTTAACCATCAAGAGTGTGGTTATTTTTTGGCCATATCCCATTTATATTCATCCAAATCTGTCATTATTGCTGTAGCTGGTCAAGTTATTTAGTGTCCGTCAAAGCACAGTTTTTGTTCTGGGTTGAAATACAATTCCCAATTTAGCAATTTCCTAATTTAGTGGTTTCTGCTGTATCAGACCTACATTAAATCTATCCCTAAAAGGGTATATTAGATTCAAGGTGCAGATAGGGTCATTCTCAATAACTTCACACACACGCTACTGTGCATATCCCAGTCTAATTCTGTCTGTAAACGTATACCTGTCACCCAGCGCCTAAATAATAGGCCTTAAATTTATAGTCATCCAAATCTGTCGTTATTGCTGTAGCTGGGCAAGTTATTTAGTGTCCGTCAAAGCACAGTTTTTGTTCTGGGTTCAAATACAATTCCCAATTTAGCAATTCTCTAAATTAGTGGTTTCTGCTGTATCAGACCTCCTTTAAATCTATCCCTAAAAGGGTATATTAGATTCAAGGTGCAGATAGGGTCATTTTCAATAACGTCACACACACGCTACTGTGCATATCCCAGTCTAATTCTGTCTGTAAACGTATACCTGTCACCCAGCGCCTAAATAATAGGCCTCAAATTTATAGTCAGCTAAATCTGTGGTTACTGCTGTGCTTGTATTAGTGTAATACGGTAACTAAATAGATAGCCAGATAGTGTTAGGGGTCTTTAAAAAAAGGCCTGAATTTGAATTCAATACATTGGGCCAAATAATATTTTTGTTGTTGTGGTGAACGATAACAATGAGGAAAACATCTAGTAAAGGACGCGGACATGGTCGTGGTGGTGTTAGTAGACCCTCTGGTGCTGGGAGAGGACGTGGCCGTTCTGCCACAGCCACACGTCCTAGTGTACCAACTACCTCAGGTCCCAGTAGCCGCCATAATTTACAGCGATATTTGGTGGGGCCCAATGCCGTTCTAAGGATGGTAAGGCCTGAGCAGGTACAGGCATTAGTCAATTGGGTGGCCGACAGTGGATCCAGCACGTTCACATTATCTCCCACCCAGTCTTCTGCAGAAAGCGCACAGATGGCGCCTGAAAACCAAGCCCATCAGTCTGTCACATCACCCCCATGCATACCAGGGAAACTGTCTGAGCCTCAAGTTATGCAGCAGTCTCTTATGCTGTTTGAAGACTCTGCTGGCAGGGTTTCTCAAGAGCATCCACCTAGCCCTTCCCCAGCGGTGGAAGACATAGAATGCACTGACGCACAACCACTTATGTTTCCTGATAAGGAGGACATGGGAATACCACCTCAGCATGTCTCTGATGATGACGAAACACAGGTGCCAACTGCTGCGTCTTTCTGCAGTGTGCAGACTGAACAGGAGGTCAGGGATCAAGACTGGGTGGAAGACGATGCAGGGGATGATGAGGTCCTAGACCCCACATGGAATGAAGGTCGTGCCACTGACTTTCACAGTTCGGAGGAAGAGGCAGTGGTGAGACCGAGCCAACAGCGTAGCAAAAGAGGGAGCAGTGGGCAAAAGCAGAACACCCGCCGCCAAGAAACTCCGCCTGCTACTGACCGCCGCCATCTGGGACCGAGCACCCCAAAGGCAGCTTCAAGGAGTTCCCTGACATGGCACTTCTTCAAACAATGTGCTGACGACAAGACCCAAGTGGTTTGCACGCTGTGCCATCAGAGCCTGAAGCGAGGCATTAACGTTCTGAACCTTAGCACAACCTGCATGACCAGGCACCTGCATGCAAAGCATGAACTGCAGTGGAGTAAAACCCTTAAAAACAAGGAAGTCACTCAGGCTCACCCTGCTACCTCTTCTGCTGCTGCCGCCTCGGCCTCTTCCTCCGCCTCTGGAGGAACGTTGGCACCTGCCGCCCAGCAAACAGGGGATGTACCACCAACACCACCACCTCCGTCACCAAGCATCTCAACCATGTCACACGCCAGCGTTCAGCTCTCCATCTCACAAACATATGAGAGAAAGCGTAAATTCCCACCTAGCCACCCTCGATCCCTGGCCCTGAATGCCAGAATTTCTCAACTACTGGCCTATGAAATGCTGTCATTCAGGCTGGTGGACACAGACAGCTTCAAACAGCTCATGTCGCTTGCTGTACCACAGTATGTTGTTCCCAGCCGGCACTACTGTGACGAAACAAACCTCGCCACTGTGTTTTGGAGGGGGCTGGTTGCTAGCCTCTTGCCTCTGGATTATGGCCCATACTAACTTTAAAGAACACAGGCCGGCCGCACAGCTTAAATCTGTCTTTGGAATTGTGTTTTATTATGTGAGGGTACCCAGATGGCTAGTTTAATTGTATTCGTGTGGTCTGAGTGCCATTCACCTAATGATATGCACTCAGACTTGAGCTATCTGGGAATATGTTAAATGTCTGTGGTTGCTGGGAGGGTGTGACATTGTGTGTTTAACTGGTGATTTCTGTCCTGTTGTCCCCGCATGTGTATTGGCGATCTCCCCTTTGTCCTGAGAGATAATTGGATTATCCCTCGGTTGTCTCTGGGGCAGAGAGGAGGAAACCATGATGCATTGTGGGGATGTGCTGTATCTGTTCGGTGTGTCGCAGTCTCCATTCTGGTCCCCTGGGGGCGTGTCCACCAGATATGGACCTGCATAAATACGGGCGAGTAGCCCTCAATAAAGTGTTCCTGTTTTATCCTTCATCATGTTGAGACTGGTGTTTGGATAACTGATCAAAACTGGGGGATTGCTATACGCTGAAGATTTGCTATACTCCCCTGGCATAACTACTAGCTCTTGTAAGAGCTGTTCCTGCTCTCTGGCTGTAGGAGAGGTTCACCCACTGGGGCCTGGAGCCTTGTCGTAGGTCCAGCGTGGGTGGAGGACGGTGAGACCCCAACCAAGCTGCGGCGGTTCGTGGGGTCTGCAGGGTGTACGGTGTCAAGTGGAGTGCTTGGAGTCCTCGGAAAGCACTAGGAGCATCTATCGACGGAGGTACCCGGTCGGGGTGCCAGGCATTCCGTTACATTGGTGGCAAGCAGTGGGATGGCGTCCTAGTGTGAGGAGAAGCAGCTCGGAGACACCGTTCGTGGAGTATATTGAGGGAAACGCTAGTATCCGTACAGCGCCCCTGGCTACAGCAGGATGGAATCGGCTAGTCTTCGAACAGCGTTCCACTACGAGGAGGATGATGACCCAGACTGGAGGGATGCAGACAGAAAGGAAGTCTGGTATGATGCCCTGGAAGATGCCCAGCGGCGGCGAGGTGAGAGTCTCCCCAGTTATGAGCAGCGGCTACAAAAGCGTGTGGCGATGCGGATGGGTCTCTTGGGAGAGCAGCCCCTGGATGACTGGGTAACAGAGCTCCAGAACCTGGTATGTAAGGAGCTTTGGCTAGAGGACGCTTACCAGGCCCTAAGGTGGCATGTCATTCAACATTCCCCCTGGATGGCTGAGCACGACAGACCCGAGGGTGAGGATTATGATGGACCTGGGTTACTATGGGATGCCTTGGAGGAGGACATTGATCTTGGCAGCACGGAGGAGTCTAGGTTTTGGGACATCTACGACTACCGGATGGGCATACATGATTATGCTGACGGAAGGGAGGTGAGCAAAGACATGATCCACCTGGTAACAAGGGAGTGGGAGCTGGAGCAGACCTACCAACACCTGCTCAGCTCTGTTCATCCCCAACCTACTCGACAAGTAGAGCCAGATCTGCCGTCCTACAACTGGGAAGACTTGCCGGCGATACCCCCTGCTTCCCTAACAACTCCCAAAGTAGGGAACTTCATTGACTGGTTCTGGGAAGACGTCCCGACGGCAGGTAGAGATGGGACCGAAGTCTCTCCACCGGCCCTACAGGGATGCTGGGTAGCCGGCCCAGATCCCCAACTACAGCCAGCATTACCTGGAGTCCAGACAGTCGGTCTGACTTCCCATCGACAGCTTAACTTACAGGGAGAGATGACAACCGGTCTCTCTCCCCAGCGGCAGACAGGATCACAGGGAGAGGAGATTGTCAGTCCCCCGTCCCTGCAGCAACCAGCATTACTAGGAGTGGAGATGGTCGCACCCACTACCCAGCACCAGGCAGCATTACAGAGAGTTGAGACAGTCGGTCTGACTCCCCAGCAGCAGTGTGTTGTAAAGAGAGAAGAGACAACCGGTCTCTATCCCCAACCACAGGGGGACAGCACCCCTAACTTCGATGGTGCAGATGGGACCGCGGTCTCTGCACCAGGCCTACCAGGATACTGGACGGCCGGTTCAGATCCCCCACCAACCCTGCAGGAATGCCTGGAGGAGGAGGTAAGCAATTCCTCCTCTCCACAGCCGATCTGCAACAAGGTCCTGGGGATAGGATTTCCTGATCCCATCCCAGCGGAAGAGCTGGCATCTGGGCAGAGCGCAGTCGGCCTCTGCCCTCCCCTCTTCTTCAGAGCCGGACTCCCCACAAGCGACCCCAGCAGAAGAGCTGGCATCTGGGCAGAGCGCAGTCGGCCTCTGCCCACCAAGTACCTACAGCTCCAAGCTGGAGAACCACAAGGCAGCAAGGAGTCGCAGATGCCCACTCAACAGCTGGGGACATACGGAACAGAGCCAGGCCCCAAAATTCAACAGGTCCAGTATGGGGTTGTGGTTGGACTGCCAGACTAACTCAGGTACTGACCGTGAGGTCAGGTATCTGGTTAGTCTTCCCTGGAAGGGGGAGATGTGTGACGAAACCAACCTCGCCACGGTGTTTTGGAGGGGGCTGGTTGCTAGCCTCTTGCCTCAGGATTATGGCCCATACTAACTTTAAAGAACACAGGCCGGCCGCACAGCTTAAATCTGTCTTTGGAATTGTGTTTTATTATGTGAGGGTACCCAGATGGCTAGTTTAATTGTATTCGTGTGGTCTGAGTGCCATTCACCTAATGATATGCACTCAGACTTGAGCTATCTGGGAATATGTTAAATGTCTGTGGTTGTTGGGAGGGTGTGACATTGTGTGTTTAACTGGTGATTTCTGTCCTGTTGTCCCCGCATGTGTATTGGCGATCTCCCCTTTGTCCTGAGAGATAATTGGATTATCCCTCGGTTGTCTCTGGGGCAGAGAGGAGGAAACCATGATGCATTGGGGGATGTGCTGTATCTGTTCGGTGTGTCGCAGTCTCCATTCTGGTCCCCTGGGGGCGTGTCCACCAGATATGGACCTGCATAAATACGGGCGAGTAGCCCTCAATAAAGTGTTCCTGTTTTATCCTTCATCATGTTGAGACTGGTGTTTGGATAACTGATCAAAACTGGGGGATTGCTATACGCTGAAGATTTGCTATACTCCCCTGGCATAACTACTAGCTCTTGTAAGAGCTGTTCCTGCTCTCTGGCTGTAGGAGAGGTTCACCCACTGGGGCCTGGAGCCTTGTCGTAGGTCCAGCGTGGGTGGAGGACGGTGAGACCCCAACCAAGCTGCGGCGGTTCGTGGGGTCTGCAGGGTGTACGGTGTCAAGTGAAGTGCTTGGAGTCCTCGGAAAGCACTAGGAGCATCTATCGACGGAGGTACCCGGTCGGGGTGCCAGGCGTTCCGTTACAACTACTTCTCCAAGAGAGCCGTGCCTTCCCTGCACAACCAAGTATCCGATAAAATCAAGTGTGCACTGCGCAATGCCATCTGTGGCAAGGTCCACCTAACCACAGATACGTGGACCAGTAAGCACGGCCAGGGACGCTATATCTCCCTAACTGCACACTGGGTAAATGTAGTGGCAGCTGGGCCCCAGGCGGAGAGCTGTTTGGCGCACGTCCTTCCGCCGCCAAGGATCGCAGGGCAACATTCTTTGCCTCCTGTTGCCACCTCCTCCTACTCAGCTTCCTCCTCCTCTTCTTCCAGCTGCTCATCCAGTCAGCCACACACCTTCACCACCAACTTCAGCACAGCCCGGGGTAAACGTCAGCAGGCCATTCTGAAACTCATATGTTTGGGGGACAGGCCCCACACCGCACAGGAGTTGTGGCGGGGTATAGAACAACAGACCGACGAGTGGTTGCTGCCGGTGAGCCTCAAGCCCGGCCTGGTGGTGTGCGATAATGGGCGAAATCTCGTTGCAGCTCTGGGACTAGCCGGTTTGACGCACATCCCTTGCTTGGCGCATGTGCTGAATTTGGTGGTGCAGAAGTTCATTCACAACTACCCCGACATGTCAGAGCTGCTGCATAAAGTAGGGGCCGTCTGTTCGCGCTTCCGGCGTTCACATCCTGCCGCTGCTCGCCTGTCTGCGCTACAGCGTAACTTCGGCCATCCCGCTCACCGCCTCATATGCGATGTGCCCACCAGGTGGAACTCCACCTTGCACATTCTGGACAGACTGTGCGAGCAGCAGCAGGCCATAGTGGAGTTTCAGCTGCAGCACGCACGGGTCAGTCGCACTGCGGAACAGCACCACTTCACCACTAATGACTGGGCCTCCATGCGAGACCTGTGTGCCCTGTTGCGCTGTTTCGAGTACTCCACCAACATGGCCAGTGGCGATGACGCCGTTATCAGCGTTACAATACCACTTCTATGTCTCCTTGAGAAAACACTTAGGGCGATGATGGAAGAGGAGGTGGCCCAGGAGGAGGAAGAGGGGTCATTTTTAGCACTTTCAGGCCAGTCTCTTCGAAGTGACTCGAAGTTTTTTTGCAACAGCAGAGGCCAGGTACAAATGTGGCAAGCCAGGGCCCACTACTGGAGGACGAGGAGGACGAGGATGAGGAGGAGGTGGAGGAGGATAAGGATGAAGCATGGTCACAGCGGGGTGGTACCCAACGCAGCTCGGGCCCATCACTGGTGCGTGGCTGGGGGGAAACGCAGGACGATGTAGATACGCCTCCCACAGAGGACAGCTTGTCCTTACCCCTGGGCAGCCTGGCACACATGAGCGACTACATGCTGCAGTGCCTGCGCAACGACAGCAGAGTTGCCCACATTTTAACCTGTGCGGACTACTGGGTTGCCACCCTGCTGGATCCACGCTACAAAGACAATGTGCCCACCTTACTTCCTGCACTGGAGCGTGATAGGAAGATGCGCGAGTACAAGCGCACGTTGGTAGACGCGCTACTGAGAGCATTCCCAAATGTCACAGGGGAACAAGTGGAAGCCCAAGGCAGAGGAGGAGCAAGAGGTCGCCAAGGCAGCTGTGTCACGGCCAGCTCCTCTGAGGGCAGGGTTAGCATGGCAGAGATGTGGAAAAGTTTTGTCAACACGCCACAGCTAACTGCACCACCACCTGATACGCAACGTGTTAGCAGGAGGCAACATTTCACTAACATGGTGGAACAGTACGTGTGCACACCCCTCCACGTACTGACTGATGGTTCGGCCCCATTCAACTTCTGGGTCTCTAAATTGTCCACGTGGCCAGAGCTAGCCTTTTATGCCTTGGAGGTGCTGGCCTGCCTGGCGGCCAGCGTTTTGTCTGAACGTGTATTCAGCACGGCAGGGGGCGTCATTACAGCCAAACGCAGGCATGGATCCCACAGGACCTGTCCATCCCTTGTGCAGATTAGACATTAACTACCTCCCCTTAACCATATATTATTGTACTCCAGGGCACTTCCTCATTCAATCCTATTTTTATTTTCATTTTACCATTATATTGCGAGGCAACCCAAAGTTGAATGAACCTCTCCTCTGTCTGGGTGCCGGGGCCTAAATATATGCCAATAGACTGTTCCAATGTTGGGTGACGTGAAGCCTGATTCTCTGCTATGACATGCAGACTGATTCTCTGCTGACATGAAGCCAGATTCTCTGTTTCGGGACCTCTCTCCTCTGCCTGGGTGCCTGGGCCTAAATATATGACAATGGACTGTTACAGTGGTGGCTGACGTGAAGCCTGATTCTCTGCTATGACATGCAAACTGATTCTCTGCTGACATGAAGCCAGATTCTCTGTTACGGGACCTCTCTCCTCTGCCTGGGTGCCTGGGCCTAAATATATGCCAATGGACTGTTCCAATGTTGGGTGACGTGAAGCCTGATTCTCTGCTATGACATGCAGACTTATTCTCTGCTGACATGAAGCCAGATTCTCTGTTACGGGACCTCTCTCCTCTGCCTGGGTGCCTGGGCCTAAATATATGACAATGGACTGTTACAGTGGTGGGTGTCGTGAAGCCAGATTCTCTGCTATGGGACCTCTCTCCAAATGATATTGGTTAATTTTCATTTATTTTATTTTAATTCATTTCCCTATCCACATTTGTTTGCAGGGGATTTACCTACATGTTGCTGCCTTTTGCAGCCCTCTAGCCCTTTCCTGGGCTGTTTTACAGCCTTTTTAGTGCCGAAAAGTTTGGGTCCCCATTGACTTCAATGGGGTTGGGGTTCGGGTTCGGGACGAAGTTCGGGTCGGGTTCGGATCATGAACTCGAACATTTCCGGGAAGTTCGGCCGAACTTCTCGAACCCGAACATCCAGGTGTTCGCTCAACTCTAATCACGATTAAATTTGAATCAAATCTTTTTAGGAAATTCGGCAGACCATCTGAATAGAATTTTTGAGAAATTCGCTCATCTCTATCTATAACTTATCGGCAGAAATGTCACTTCTGCTGATAAACATAGACACACTACCAGAGGAACATATAACAGTGGTGGCACACATACTGATGACCACAAAACTAGTTCTGACCAGACATTGGAAGGAGAGCAGATCTCACATAAATGACGTCACCAACCTTGTCAACAGAATTTGCTACTACGAGAAAGTTTTAGCCTTCCAAAACTTCAACCTGCCCAAATATAACTATTGTAAGGGATCGCATCTTATTTGGGGGTCATTCTCACAGATACAACTTTAGGACACCAGGTTTCAGGTCCAAACCGTGCATTTATTGTGCACACTCCAACCAATACAGGTTATCATGAAGTCGCAGCTTCACCTTTCACATGTGACATCCACATAAAATAATAAACACTTGCCCGGCTAGGCTCTAACTAACACAGGGTTTCCTGACTCACCTAAGTCCTTGTTCACACCCTGTGAACACAAGCGGCTTTCTCAGCCAATGTCCCACAGCCTCCTGGCTGTACAGAGCACAGTACGCCCACTGCCTCTAGTCCAGTGTCTCAGCACACATGGGGAATAGTGGTCTCTCAGCCCTCCTGGCTTGGACCTCACAGAGCCTCCAGGCCTCTGTCCACAGGCAACACACTCCCCCCTTGCTGACACCCTAGGAGGTGCTTTGTGCCAGCCTGATTACTTCCAGCTGGTCTCACTTGTGGTGGAATAGGGGTGTGGACCGAACTATCCACCCCTTCCTTGCCTCTAACCTGCGTGAGACCTGTCACTGTCTCACACTACCATACATATAGCATGCTTGGATCAACAGTAGATATTTCTCAGAATAGCTATACACAGCATAGGACCAGAATACAGTACGCTTTTGGCTTCCCAAAATAAGGTTCATTTTTATTAAGTTTCCATTAGATTTTATGTTTCTCTTTTGTTGTCCTGCTTATACACTTCCTTCTATGACAATATCTAGGAAGCATACACATTTCTGAGAGGTACATGGCTTGAGTGAGTTCACTACTACAATAAGGACCTATCAGTGGGAAAGTGTAATTTAATCCTTGTTCCAACTCACGCTTCTTTAACCCCTTAAGGACCCATGACGTACATGTACATAATTTCTTTGTAGAACTTAAAAGGGAACCTGTCACCGGGGTTTTGTGTATAGAGCTGAGGACATGGGTTGCTAGATGCCCCTAGCACATCCGCAATTCCCAGTCCCCATAGCTCTGTGTGCTTTTATTGTGGGGAAAAAAGATTTGATACATATGCAAATTACCCTGAGATGAGTCCTGTATGTGAGATGAGTCAGGGACAGGACTCATCTCAGGTTCATTTGCATATGTATCAAATAGTTTTTTTACACAATAAAAGCACACAGAGCTATGGGGACTGGGTATTGCGGATGTGCTAGCGGCCATGTTCCCAGTGACAGGTTCCCTTTAAAGACCTGTGATGTACAGTACAGACCAAAAGTTTGGACACACCTTCTCATTCAAAGAGTTTTCTTTATTTTCATGACTATGAAAATTGTAGATTCACACTGAAGGCATCACAACTATGAATTAACACGTGTGGAATTATATACATAACAAAAAAGTGTGAAACAACTGAAAATATGTCATATTCTAGGTTCTTCAAAGTAGCCACCTTTTGCTTTGATTACTGCTTTGCACACTCTTGGCATTCTCTTGATGAGCTTCAAGAGGTAGTCGCCTGAAATGGTTTTCACTTCACAGGTGTGCCCTGTCAGGTTTAACCCCTTAGGGACCCATGACGAACCGGTACGGCATGGATCCCGAGTCCTTAAGGACCCATGACGTACCGGTATGTCATGAGTTTAAAGTGAGATTGTGGCGCCCCAGGGGTTAATCCGCACAGGATGCCGGCTGAAATCATTCAGCCAGCATCCTGTCACAACGCCAGGGGGGTCATATGACCCCCCGTATCGGCGATCGCAGCAAACCGCAGGTTAATTCAGACCTGCGGTTTGTTGCGATTCCTGCAGTTTCTGATCGCCGCGGTCCCTGACCACGGCGATCAGAAACTTTAGTGTGGCACAAATATATATGTATCACCCCCCCTGCACCTCTGAATGATTTTAGCCTGGTGGGAGGTGCAGGGGGGGTGTTGCGGGCGGTGCAGGAGGCGGGCGGTGAGGCAGGCAGGATTGTGATCCCCCGCCCGCCTCCTGCCGAATAATTGTTGGTGTACAGTGGTTATACCAGGGTGTCAGCACATTGCTGACACCCTGGTATAAACGGCTGACATCTGTGAATGGATGTCAGCCGTTTAACCCTTTCCATACAGCGGTCCGTACAGACCGCTGTATGGAAAGAGTTAACAGTAAGATGCGGCTCGCTCTCCCATTGGGGGGCTGCTGTGCCTTTGCAGCCCCCAGACAGGATGGGGTCACAGAGGGAGGGAGCCCCAGTCCTTACCCTTCCCCGTCTGCAAAGTTGTGGCCACAACTTCGCAGCGGGGAAGGTTCCCATGGCAACAGGACGCCTTCTCAGGCGTCCTGCTGTCCATGGTGCTGAACAAATCTATTCTAAAGGCATAGATCTGTTCAGACAAAGTGTAAGTAAAATATAGTACAGTACAATATATATTGTACTGTACTGTATTATACAGACATCAGACCCACTGGATCTTCAAGAACCAAGTGGGTCTGGGTAAAAGAAAAGTAAGAAAAAGTGAAAAAAAAGTGAAAATCAAAAAACACATTCATCACTAATTAAAAATGAAAAAAATAAAATTCCCTACACATGTTTGGTATCACCGCGTCCGTAACGACCTGATATATAAAACGGTCATGTTACTTTCCCCGCACGGTGAACGCCATAAAAATAAAAAAATAAAAACTATGAGAAAATTGAAATTTTGCCCACCTTACTTCTCCAAAAAGGTAATAAAAGTGATCAAAAAAGTTGCATGTACGCCAAAATAGTGCCAATCAAACCGTCATCTCATCCTGCAAAAAATGACACCCTATCCAAGATAATCGCCCAAAAACTGAAAAAACTATGGCTCTTAGACTATGGAAACACTAAAACATGATTTTTTTTGTTTCAAAAATGAAATCATGTTGTAAAACTTACATTAATAAAAAAAAGTATAAATATTAGGTATCGCCGTGTCCGTATCGACCGGCTCTATAAAAATATCACATGAGTTAACCCCTCAGATGACCACCGTAAAAAAATATAAATAAAAGCGGTTTAAAAAAGCAATTTTTTGTCATCTTACATCACAAAAAGTGCAATAACAAGCGATCAAAAAGTCATATGCACCCCAAGATAGTGCCAATGAAATAGTCATCTCATCCCGCAAAAAATGAGACCCTACTTAAGATAATCGCCCAAAAACTGAAAAAACTATGGCTCTTAGGCTATGGAGACACTAAAACTTTTTTTGTTTTAAAAATGAAATCATTGTGTAAAACTTACATAAATAAAAAAAATTGTATACATATTAGGTATCGCCGTGTCTGTGACAACCTGCTCTATAAAATTACCACATGACCTATTCTTTCAGATGAATGTTGTAAATAATAAAACAAAAAAAACGGTGCCAAAAAAGCTATTTCTGGTTACCTTGCCGCACAAAAAGTGTAATATAGACCAAGCAAAAATCATATGTACCCTAAACTAGTACCAACAAAACTGCCACCTTATCCCGTAGTTTCTAAAATGGGGTCACTTTTTTGGAGTTTCTACTCTAGGGGTGCATCAGGGGGGCTTCAAATGGGACATGGTGTCAAAAAAACCAGTCCAGCAAAATCTGCCTTCCAAAAACCGTATTGCATTCCTTTCCTTCTGCGCCCTGCCGTGTGCCAGTACAGCGGTTTACAACCACATATGAGGTGTTTCTGTAAACTACAGAATCAGGCCCATAAATATTGAGTTTTGTTTGGCTGTTAACCCTTGCTTTGTTACTTGAAAAAAAATATTAAAATGGAAAATCGGCCAAAAAAGTGAAATTTTGAAATTGTATCTCTATTTTCCATTAAATCTTGTGCAACACCTAAAGGGTTAATAAAGTTTGTAAAATCAGTTTTGAATACCTTGAGGGGTGTAGTTTCTTAGATGGGGTCACTTTTATGGAGTTTCTACTCTAGGGGTGCATCAGGGGGCTTCAAATGGGACATGGTGTAAATAAACCAGTCCAGCAAAATCTGCCTTCCAAAAACAAAACGGCGCACCTTTCACTGTATGCCCCGCTGTGTAGCCGTACAGTAGTTTACGGGCACATATGGGGTGTTTCTGTAAACGGCAGAGTCAGGGCAATAAAGATACAGTCTTGTTTGGCTGTTAACCCTTGTTTTGTTAGTGGAAAAAATGGGTTAAATTTAAAAATTAGGCAAAAAAATGAAATTCTCAAATTTCCTCCCCATTTTCCAATAACTCTTGTGCAACACCTAAAGGGTTAACAAAGTTTGTAAAATCAGTTTTGAATACCTTGAGGGGTGTAGTTTTTGGCTGGTTTCTATTATGTAAGCCTCGCAAAGTGACTTCAGAGCTGTAGTGGTCCTTAAAAATTGGGTTTTTGTAAATTTCTGAAAAATTTCAATATTTGCTTCTAAAGTTCTAAACCTTGTAACATCCCCAAAAAATAAAATATCATTCCCAAAATAATTCAAACATGGAGTAGACATATGGGGAATGTAAAGTCATCACAATTTTTGGGGGTATTACTATGTATTACAGAAGTAGAGAAACTGAAACTTTTCCAAATTTTTGGTAAATTTGGTATTTTTTTATGCAAACAAAATAATTTCTTTGACTTCATTTTACCAGTGTCATGAAGTACAATATGTGATGAAAAAACAATCTCAGAATGGCCTGGATAAGTCAAAGAGTTTTAAAGTCATGAGCACTTAAAGTGACACTGGTCAGATTTGCAAAAAATGGCCAAGTCCTTAAGGTGAAATAGGGCTGAGTCCTTAAGGGGTTAATAAGTGGGATTTCTTGCCTTATAAATGAGGTTGGGACCATCAGTTGCGTTGTGGAGAAGTCAGGTGGATACACAGCTGATAGTCCTACTGAATAGACTGTTAGAATTTGTATTATGGCAAGAAAAAAAGCAGCTAAGTAAAGAAAAACGAGTGGCCATCATTACTTTAAGAAATGAAGGTCAGTCAGTCCCAAAAATTGGGAAAACTTTTAAAGTGTCCCCAAGTGCAGTCACAAAAACCATCAAGCACTACAAAGAAACTGTTAAGAGGAGACTGTGTGAATCAGGCCTTCATGGTAGAATATCTGCTAGGAAACCACTGCTAAGGACAGGCAACAAGCAGAAGAGACTTGTTTGGTCTTAAGAACACAAGGGATGGACATTAGACCAGTGGAAATCTGTGCTTTGGTCTGATGAGTCCAAATTTGAGATCTTTGGTTCCAACCACCGTGTTTTTGTGCGATGCAGAAAAGGTGAACGGATGGACTCTACATGCCTGGTTACCACCATGAAGCATGGAGGAGGAGGTGTGATGGTGTGGGGGTGCTTTGCTGGTGACACTGTTGGTGATTTATTCAAAGTTGAACGCATAATGAACCAGCATGGCTACCACAGCATCTTGCAGCGGCATGCTATTCCATCCGGTTTTCGTTTAGTTGGACCATCATTTATTTTTCAACAGGACAATGACCCCAAACACACCTCCAGGCTGTGTAAGGGCTATTTGATCATGAAGGAGAGTGATGGGGTGCTGCGCCAGATGACCTGGCCTCCACAGTCACCGTACCTGAACCCAATCGAGATGGTTTGGGGTGAGCTGGACCGCAGAGTGAAGGCAAAAGGGCCAACAAGTGCTAAGCATCTCTGGGAACTCCTTTAAGACTGTTGGAAGACCATTTCAGGTGACTACCTCTTGAAGCTCATCAAGAGAATGCCTAGCAGTAATCAAAGCAAAAGGTGGCTACTTTGAAGAACCTAGAATATGACATATTTTCATTTGTTTCACACTTTTTTGTTATGTATATAATTCCACATGTGTTAATTCATAGTTTTGATGCCTTCAGTGTGAATCTACAATTTTCATAGTCATGAAAATAAAGAAAACTCTTTGAATGAGAAGGTGTGTCCAAACTTTTGGTCTGTACTGTACATGTACAGTATATCATGGGGATCAGGCGGGTGCAGAAGCTGCTCCCTCCCGATCCGCAGCAGGGGTCTGGCAGTCACTGTTAGCCGGACGTCTGCTGCATGCGCTGCCATCAGTGAAATCATGTGCAATGTCCGGCGGGCAGTCGGCGCTGCCATCGGGTCCCTGTGCTGCTGTGACAGGGACCCAAAGACATGGAAGGCAGCATGATGCCTTCCTTAGGCATTGAGGCTGCCTTCCGATGGCGAGCCTGTGAGATCCAGCCCCCTGAATCTCACAGACAAGAAGCTGTATGAGTAATACGCACTGTATTACTCATACAGCCAATGCATTCCAATACAGAAGTATTGGAATGCATTATAAAGGGGATCAGACCCCCAAAAGTTAAAGTCCCAAAGTGAGACAAAAAATAAAGTGAAAAAAAGTAGAAAAATAAAGTTTTCCCCCCAAAAAATTAAAAGTTTCAAAAAATTATAAAAATACGTAGTTTCCCCAAATAAAGTAAGTTTATATATTTTTTAAATAGGGAAAAAAAGAAAAGTAGACATATTAGGTATCACCGCGTCCATATCGACCGGCTCTATAAACATATCACATGACCTAACCCCTCAGATGAACACCGTAAAAATAAAAAAATTAAAACTGTGCTAAATAAACAATTTTTTTTTCACCTTACATCACTAAAAGTACAACACCAAGCGATCAAAATGGCGTATGTCTGCAAAATAGTACCAATCCAACGTCACCTCATCCCACAAAAAATGACCCCCACCTAAGACAATCGCCCCAAAAAAATAAAAATATGGCTCAGAATATGGAAACACTAAATCATGATTTTTTGGGTTTAAAAAATAAAATCATTGTGTAAAACTTGGATAAATAGGTAAGATGTCGCACTAAAGGCACCAAACACCACCAGGTGCTCCTGTAAATTGAGACCACTCACTCAATACAAGAAAACATAAAATATGGATAAACAGGGCACTCAAGGACACCGTGACCATGTATTTGAAGCAAACATGAGCTTTTATTACTAAAACAAATCAATAAAACTGATGAATAAAACAGTAAGTACCAAATGGAAATGCAATATGTAGAAATGCAATATACAATCGATATAATCAGCCTAACAAATGTTCGATATTCCGATCTAACACCATATATTCAGTCCAATGGTTATGCACATCCGAAAAAAGTCACTGATTGTCGATAAATCTGGCCGCTGTTAATCGAGACCAAGGTCAAATATCCTGCAATTTGTCACGACAGCGTCCCACTGAAGCAACGTAAGTAGCGGCGTCCCGCTTACTGAAGTCGACCACATATTTTAATTTAAATATATTTAAGTCGACCACATATTCATCCGAAATTTTCATAAGAACCTTCAGATATACTCACTCCCAGGATATGCCTATGATGTTTGTAGCACTATTCAATCGGGAGATTAAAGACGGCTCTCTGCTCGGTTATGGTCGATTTGTTGGTATGGCAGGTGTCACGGACGGTGTACGGGAAACAAGACAATGCAACATGCATATATGACTCACTGTATCCAAAGCTAAGGAACCAAAAGGGAGACCCCTGCACAAGACCTGAGACTTTCCCTGGCTGCTCAGCCTGTGCAAAGATCCCAGAGGTGGATGGTTGCATATCCACGTACCTCGACTATATAACCCCTGAACACCCTACAATAGTGAGGGGACACGACCACCGGCTCCCTACACCAGACACGGAGGGAGTCAGGGTCACCTGGGATCCAGCAAACAGAAAATAACAGATAAATGTACAGCACGTAACTTTGTAGCAGACAGGAAAATAGGATAAGCATTCACACACTCCAGGAAGAAGTATAAGCCGCCCAGTAATGCATTATGGGGCGGAATTTAAAGGGATGCAATCAGTCCAACTACATGACAGCTGAGAGAGGCTAACGAGATGAGGAACTGAATACCACAACAAAGAGAACTCAAGGAGGAGGTTCTGAAAGGCTTCTGTCAGAGCTTCTCAGCTGTCTGGTTGTGACAGCAGGTCTTTCGGTACAAAGATGGGGTGTAGCACCAGACGCGTTTCGGGGTTCAACCCCTTCTTCAGTGGTATGCTTCACCCCTATCAAAACCCCTCTTATATACTGAATGTTCTATGATTCCATTGGTCCCAATTCGATCATCATATCCTGTTTGTCGATTTGCTCAGGTGTTCTCCATTATAGCTCAATCACAGGCATAATGTTGTATGAAAGAAACTAAAAAGTGTTTTTAACTTCCTTAGCAATTTATCATATTTCTACAAATACATCAAGTTGTACATTAAGAGTTTCTGCATTTCTTAAAGCAAAAAACGCATCTAAGCACCCTGCGTTTTTGATGCGGTATTTGTGCGTTTTTTGCGTTTTTTGCTTTTTCGGTTAAAAAAGGGCAAGAAATTACTTGCCCAACCTCCTACTAATAAATATTATAGTTAAAACAGTAAATATCAACAATAAAAGGCTTTCTTACAGCTTGCAAAGGGAAATATATGACATAAATATATTTAAACCAAATGATCAGAATTTACTATTTGTAAAATCCCATGTTTCTTCTGCAAGAAAAATACATTCATGTGGCAGTCATATACTACTGCCATACATGTGTATTTGCAGGCATAATAACAAGATAAAATCAATGAGTTATCATAAAATTGGTTTAAAGAGCACAACTAAAAAGTGACATAAAAAAGCGCATAAAAATGTATTTTGATTTGAGGGTTGTACCATGGTGGGAACCCACGTCTAGAGGAGAAACCGACCGTAGTATAAACAATCGGTTAATCATCGAAACGTGGGTGCCCACCAATTGCTCATAAAAATCCAAAGAGCTCAAACTCCGCATTGAGTCCCTTGGGTATCAGGGTATCGAATTAAAAAATTTGCTTGGTTTCAAGCCTAGACATCCTTTCTATGTGGTTGCCTCCTCTCCACTCTTTCTCCACTTTGTCAATAGCAAGAAACCTCAAACCTGAGGGATCTTGATTGTGACTGATTTTAAAGTGGTATGATAGCGAGTGGTTTTCAAATCCCTTCCTTATGTTATTTATATGTTCGGAAATGCGTTTTTTCAGAAATGCAGAAACTCTTAATTTACAACTTGATGTATTTGTAGAAATATGATAAATTGCTAAGGAAGTTAAAAACACTTTTTAGTTTCTTTCATACAACAATATGCCTGTGATTGAGCTATAATGGAGAACACCTGAGCAAATCGACAAACAGGATATGACGATCGAATTGGGACCAATGGAATCATAGAACATTCAGTATATAAGAGGGGTTTTGAAAGGGGTGACGCATACCACTAAAGAAGGGGTTGAAACGCGTCTGGTGCTACACCCCATCTTTGTACCGAAAGACCTGCCATACCAACAAATCGACCATAACCGAGCAGAGAGCCGTCTTTAATCTCCCGATTGAATAGTGCTACAAACATCATAGGCATATCCTGGGAGTGAGTATATCTGAAGGTTCTTATGAAAATTTCGGATGAATATCTGGTCGACTTAAAGGTATAGGAATATTTGAACTTGCAAGCTATTCAGTAAGCGGGACGCCGCTACTTACGTTGCTTCAGTGGGACGCTGTCGTGACTAATTGCAGGATATTTGACCTTGGTCTCGATTAACAGCGGCCAGATTTATCGACAATCAGTGACTTTTTTCGGATGTGCATAACCATTGGACCGAATATATGGTGTTAGATCGGAATATCGAACATTTGTTAGGCTGATTATATCGAATGTATATTGCATTTCTATATATTGCATTTCCATTTGGTACTTACTGTTTTATTCATCAGTTTTATTGATTTGTTTTAGTAATAAAAGCTCATGTTTGCTTCAAATACATGGTCACGGTGTCCTTGAGTGCCCTGTTTATCCATATATTGTGTAAAACTTACATAAATAAAAAAAAAAGTAGACATATTAGGTATAGGCGCGTCCGTAATAACCTGCTCTATAAAAATATTACATGACCTAACCCCTCAGGTGAACACCGTAAATGAAATAAAATAAAAACGGTGTAAAAAAAGCAAAAGCAAAAAGTGTAATAGCAAGCGATCAAAAAGTCATATGCACCCCAAAATAGTGCCAATCAAACCATCATCTCATCCCGCAAAAATGGTACCCTACCTAAGATAATCAATCAAAAACTGAAAAAAACTATGGCTATGGTGACACTAAAACATGATTTTTTTTGTTTCAAAAATGAAATCATTGTCTAAAAACGTCATCTCATTGCAAAAAAAGTCCCCAAAAAAATAAATAAAACTACAGCTTTCAGAATGTGGAGACACAAAAAAAGCATTTTTTTTTTTTTCAAAAATGCTTTGTTATGTCATATTTGGTATTGTCGTGTCCGTGACAACCTGCTCTATAAAAATACCACATGATCTAACCTGTCAGGTGAATGTTGTAAATAACAAAAAATGAAAACGGTGCCAAAACAGCTATTTTTTGTTACCTTGCATCACAAAAAGTATAATATAGAGCAGCCAAAAATCATATAGTACCAACAAAATTGCCACCTTATACCGTAGTTTCCAAAATGGGGTCACTTTTTTGGAGTTTCTACTCTAGGGGTGCATCATGGGGGTTCAGAAAACCAGTTCAGCAAAATCTGCCTTCCAAAAACTGTATAGCATTCCTTTCCTTCTGCGCCCTGCTGTGTGCCCGTACAGCAGTTTACGACCACATATGGGGTGTTTCTGTAGACTACAGAATCAGGGACATAAATATTGAGTTTTGTTTGGCTGTTAACCCTTACGTTGTAACTGGGAAAAAATGGATTCAAATGGAAAATCTGCCCAAAAAATTAAATTTTTAAATGATTTTCTTGTGGAACACCTAAAGGGTTAACAAAGTTTGCTTCTTAACTTCTAAGCCTTATAACGTCCCCAAAAAATAAAATGGCATTTACAAAATGATCCAAACATGGAGTTGACATATGGGGAATGTAAAGTAATAACTATTTTTTGAGGTATTACTATATATTATAAAGTTAGAGTAATTTAAATGTAGAAATTTGCAAATTTTTCCAAATTTTTTGTAAATTTGGAATATTTTTATAAATAAATTTTTTATTTTTTTTTATTAAATGTTAACACTGTCACGAAGTACAATAAATGACGAGAAACCGATCTCAGAATGGCCTGGATAAGTAAAAGCGTTTTATAGTTATTACCACACAAAGTGACACATGTCAGATTTGCAAAAAATTGCCTGGTCCTTAAGGTGAAAAATGGCAGGGTCCTGAAGGGGTTAACTAAATATACACTGCCTGTCCAAAAAAGTCGCCACCAAAGAAAAGCCTTTAGCTTTGATTACGGTACGCGTTCGCTGTGGCATTAATAAGCTTCTGCAATGTCGCAAGATTTATTTCCATCCGGTGTTGCATCAATTTTTCACCAAGATCTTGGATTGATGATAGTAGAGTCTAACTGCTGCGCTAAGCCTTCTCCAGCACATCCCAAATATTCTCAATGGGGTTAAGGTCTGGACTCTGTGGTGGCTAATCCGTGTGTGAAAATGATGTCTCATGCTCCCTGAACCACTCTTTCCCAATTTGAGCCCGATGAATCCTGGCATTGTCATCTTGGAATATGCCCGTGCCATCAGGGAAGAAAAAATTCATTGATGAAATAACCTGGTCATTTAGTATGTTCAGGTAGTGAGCTGACCTCATTCTTGGAGCACATACTGTTGCTGAACCTAGACTTGACCAACTGCAGCAACCCCAGATCATAGCACTACCCCCACAGGCTTGTACAGTAGGCACTAGGCATGATGAGTGCATCACTTCATGTGCCTCTCTTCTTACCCTGATGTGCCTATCACTCTGGAACAGGGAAAATCTGGACTCATCATACCACATAAGCTTCTTCCATTGCTCCTGAGTCCAATCTTTATGCTCTCAGGCAAATTGAAGCCTTTTTTTTCTGGTTTGCCTCACTGATTAGTGGTTTTCTTATGGCTGCACGGCTGTTCAGTCCCAATACCTTGAATTCCCTTCGTATTGTGCAGGGACAGGTAGTGTATGTTGAGTACTGTTGATCGAGCATGCTCGGCCGAACACCATTTTGGCTCGAGCATCGCGATGCTCGGCACATCACGGTGTTTGGCCGAATACCGCCTGTGCTCAAGCTCGATGCTTGAGTCTACTCCCTGCATGTTTGTTGGCTGCTATGCAGCCAATAAACTTACAGGTAAGTACTGCCACACACTGTAGTGCCGTAGCCATGTTGGTTACTGGCATTACAGTGATTGGCTGGCCGTAACGCGTCATCGGGTGCTATAAAGCATCCGATCATATGTGGTTTGGCCAGTCTTAGTCAGGGAGAGCTGTGCTGTAGAAGGGACAGATAGTGTAGGGTATTGAATTTTATTTTTTTGTTAGGCAGGATTGGTGTTAAAGACCAAAACGTCCTTTTAAGTAGTGGTGAGCGAGCATGCTCGGCCAAACTGCTGCTTGGGTTGAGAATCGCTATGCTCGGCAGATCCGAGTGCTTGGCTGAATACTTTGGGTGCTCGAGTACAATTTAATACAATTAAAAAAGTCAATGGGAGACCTGAGCATCAAACCAGGTACCCCCTGCTCGGAAGAGAAGAGGGTGTCTGGTTCATAAAAAAATGGTTAGAAATTGATGGAAACCCCATAAAAATGGTTTGGAAACAGCATTAAGAGGATAGCTGGATGCATCTTAGACTCCTATTATGTACAACATACAATAGACAACCACACAAAGGCTATATGCCAAAAGGCTACACTAATAAGCTTGTCATAAGACTCATAGTCTAATATTCTTGTCAGAAGAATATGAAACCAATAGATGGCACTATTGAGTTATGAACAGCGCTATCTATTGGTTTCATAGTCATCTGACAAAACTATTAGTCTACTTTTGTCATAAGACTGTGAAACCAATAGATTGTCCTGTTCATAACTCAATAGTGCCATCTATTGGTTTTCATAGTCTTATGACAGTTGAAAAACAAGGCAGATTCTGCCCATTTGCCCATGTTTGTGCATATTAGTTTTTACTTGACAAAACTGTATAGAAAGGTTATTGAATATTAAGTTAAGACAATCAGAAAACTTTTTGTTGCCCTAATGATATTGATCTAGTTATGCAGGTCCACCCAAGCCATCCAACAGATGCAAAATAACTTTGAGGTTTACTGGTTCTCAGTCAGATGACAGCTGGTTTGGAATATCTCATAGTGCACAAGGCTGTCATTGTAAGGTATGCTGGCTGTTATCTGTCTCATGGATAGATTGATGGCTTGCACATACCTGGCTTTTGGCATATAGCCTTTGTGTGGTTGTCTATTGTATGTTGTACATAATATGAGTCCATCCTCTTAATGCTGTTTCCACACCATTTTGATGGGTATATCTGTAAAGAATAAATCAAGGCAACTGGACTTACTGTAGATTTCTTGAAAACGTTTCACTCCTCTGAGTGACTACAAGAATTCAATGGAAATAAATAAGTAACTGAATCAACATCTGGTAATTATATCCAGTATGGGGTCAGAGGTCATTATACCCAGCATGGGGTCATAGGTGTTGATTCCATTATCCTAATTGGAGTCAGTAGGTGATAATGACCTCCCAGCAGAAAAAGGTGTCAAGACAGCATAGTATGTGGCAGACAATAGATGTCTAACCCCCCCGCCTCTATTCAAGCTTGGCTTCTCCATTTTTATGTAGACACCTACTGACTCCAATTAGGATAATGGAATCAACACCTTTGACCCCTTGCTGGGTATAATGACCTCTGACCCCATGCTGGGTATAATTACCAGATGTTGATTCAGTTACATATTTATTTCCAGAGAATTCTTGTACAGTCACTCAGAATTGAGAAAGCTCGTTGGAAGAACGAGTGAAACGTTTTCAAGAAATCTACAGTAAGTCCAGTGGATTTATTCTTTACAGATATACCATGACCTGGATAAATGAGAACCTTCACAGACATTTTGATGGGGTTTCCATCAATTTCTAACCTATTTTTATGAACCAGACATCCTCTTCTCTTCCGAGCAGGAGGTGCCTGGGGTTCTCCCATTGACTTCCATTGTGTTCGGGTGCTCCGTATAACACACAAGCATACCGATGTGTTCGGCCAGAGCACATGAGCACTTTGGTGCTCGCTCAACACTCGGCAATATATATTTTTAGCGCAACCGGTGCTAAATTGCGTGTGATTAGATACCCAAAAAGTCCTTTTAAGGACTATTTTAAGGACTATTGTTGTATCTGGCAGCAATATATATTACCACCACCTGCGCTAAATTGCCTGCAATTGTTAGAGACGCAAAATTCCTTTGAAGGACTATTGTTGTATCTGGCAGCAATATTCTGTATATTTTTTGCGCAATCTGCGCTAAATAACTTCTGCGCTACATCTCCTCATCTCCACATCTATCTGCGCTACATCTCCTGTGTAACTTGTGCGCATACTAAAAATATCTGTGACATTCAGTGTACTTTTTCCATAGACTGTGTCCGCTGCTTACAGTTACACTACCTGCGCTACATCTCCTGTATAACGTTTGTAGCTGTGACATTCCCTGTATTTTTTTATTAGCCGCTGGTGACAACAGCGAGATTACCTGCACTACATCTCCTGTATAACATTTGTGCATCATAAATATCAGTGATATTCCCTGTAATTTTTTATTAGCCGCTGGTGACAGCAGCGACAATACCTGCGCTACATCTCCTGTATAACGTTTGCGAATCATAAATGTCAGTGACATTCAGTTTAATTTTTTCGCCGCTGGTGACAGCAACATTACCTGCGCTACATCTCCTGAATAACGTTTGCGCATCATAAATATCAGTGATATTCCCTGTAATTTTTTATTAGCCGCTGGTGACAGCAGCGACAATACCTGTACTACATCTCCTGTATAATGTTTGCTGATCATAAATATCAGTGACATTCAGTGTAATTTTTTTCACCGCTGGTGACAGCGACATTGCCTACGCTAAATTTCCTGTGTAACGTTTGCACATCCCAAATAGCTGTGACATTCCTTGTAATTTTTTATTAGCCGCTGGTCACAGCAACATTACCTGCACTAAATCTCCTGGATAATGTTTGTGCATCCTAAATATCAGTGACATTCAGTCTAATTTTTTCGCTGGTGGCGGCGGCGACATTACCTGTGCTACATCTCCTGTATAACATTGGCACATCCTAAATATCAGTGACATTCAGTGTACATGTGACATACTTGCAAGCATATACTGTATATCATTTAATATGCTCAAGGTGAGCAGTAAGGGACAGGGAAGTGGCCGTGCTGCTGATGGTGCACGCAGAGGCTGTGGCCCTGGGCGGGGTGAAACTGTGCCTGCTGCCAGAGCACAAGAAACACACTCATCCACGATACCTAGCTTCATGTCCCAGTTTGCAGGGAGGCGCAGGACACTACTCTTTAAGTCAGACCAGTGCGACCAGGTGGTCGGTTGGAATGCAGCAGATAATGCTTCCAGTCTATTAAGCACCACCCTGTCTTCCACAAAGTCCAGTCTCAGTAGCCAAGAGTCTCGTCAACAGAATCCTCACCCTGATCCTTCTTCCTCCCACCATGGAGAGTCTTGCCAAACAAGTGATCCCATATTTCATCGCCATTCCTTAATTTGGGCCTCTCGCCATGCCCCCTTGAAGAGGCACATGAGGAGATTGTGTGCACCGATGCCCAAACTCTTGAGCATCCACAGTCAGAAGAAGATGACGGTGGGGAGCGGCAATTAGTGTTTCACGACGTGGATGATAATGATGAGACACAGTTGCCAATAAGTCAACGGCAATTAGTGTCTCCAGAGGTTGATGAAGAAGATGAGACACAGTTGTCAATAAGTGAGGTTGTTGTTAGGTCAACATATCAGGAGGATGACCAGAGTGAGGAAGTGGAAGAGGAGGTGGTGGACGGTGAAATCACTGATCCAACCTGGGTATCAAGCCGAGCGAGCACAGCAGTACAGAGGGGGAGGGATCCACAGCACCGCAACAGGCTGGAAGAGTCAGTGGGGTGGCAAAAGGGAGAAAGCAGGCCACACCAAACAGGCCCGCAACTGTTCCCCAGAGCAACCCCTTGCGGCAATCTCCCTTGCCAATGGGTAAGTGTTCCGCAGTCTGGCGCTTTTTTGCGGACGATAAAAGAATTGTCATTTGCAACCTGTGCCGTACCAAAATGAGCAGGGGCGTGAACACTAGCAACCTCACCACCATCAGCATGATCCGCCACATGGCATCAAAGCACCCTAATAGGTGGGCCGAACGCCTGGGTCCACAATCAGTGTCTACGGGTCACACCACTGCCTCCTCTTCCCCTGTGTTACGTGGTGGCCAATCCCCTGTCCAAGACGCAGGCCCGGATGCCTCCCACCCTGCACCTGGACCTTCGCAAGCACCATCAGCTAGCACATCCACTTCTGTGTCCCAGTGCAGCGTATAGATGTCCATACCCCAGGTCTGAGAAGGAAAGCGCAAATACCCAGCCACCCACCCACAGGCCATAACACTAAATGCACACTGTCACGGATGATCCGCGAGAATATTGAACTGTCCTCCCAATATTATCAATATTACTCTGCCTTATTGAACAGTGGGTCTATTAAACAGTAATTATTTCCCTAGGCCCCAGAACCTACAATTTGATTATTCAGAGCGTCTCCTTCTGTTGTACCCAGAGAACTACATAGTCCTTTTGTTCAAGTCAGTCAATAGATGCCTAGCAGATAACGCAATTACAGCTGGTTTCCTTAGGTTGACAAAAGAACTTCCCTTCCTGAAGAGATATCACAGCTAGGTGTGAAGACCGCACCTGGGGGGGGGGGGGGGGGGCGATTGGTGTCGCTGCTATCAGGGTCTGTAAGCTGGCTTGCTGCAGACAGTCCGGCACCAAGGTTTCCCAGATTGCAACATGAATCTGAGATATGATTTTTACCTTTTTAAGAGAGCCCATGCATCTTACGGACGTAAAAAGTACATCATCGTGTCACTCAGAAGTCACTGGACGTTTACATAGGACAAACATAACTCTAAGATGTGCCCAGGTAAAGTTATGGTGTTACCCCATCATAGAACCAGTTATAATAGTAATATTCGGTATCCCTGAACTCCATATTTTGTGGGGAATGTGAATATGTGCTTGTTACTTGTGTACAGCGGAGACATCCCGCGATATGGCACATGACATATTTCAGAACTGACATTCACCTCAGGAATACAGCCTGCCCAGCAGGCGGACTCTCAATTCCCCGCCTTGATTCTAGGACCCTTTATAACACAGACCTAGGATCTGCTAAAGGAGTTCTCCACTTTTAACAACACCTAAAGAGGGCCTCAGCCAGAGAACCTGTGGGCTGAAGGCATATTACACTGGACAAAGGCTTCTTGGACTTTACCCCTGCAACGGACTATTTCACCAACAGACATCTTTTCTGCGGAAACTAAGTATTTTCTTTCTTTTCTCCCTTTTGTTTATTGGACTATACTTTCCTTGATTATTGTGTTAATAATTACTGTGCATCGTGATAATTTGTATTGTATATAGATATATAATAAATGACCTCCAAGTCATTTCTCTAGCCATATGCCTGTTTTCAAACACTGCAAAAACTTACCCTAGCCTCTCCGAAGAGAAAGCTACTCGGTTGTGTTATCTAGATAGTGGGTTCCTCGCTCCCATAAATTGTGAGGTGGTGGCAGTTAAACTACCCTGTGTGTAGTTCCGGTCGCAGTTCGTCGCACGCTTACTTGCGGTCAATCGGAGGTCCACTCCCTGCGCTTTCAGCCTATCGACTGTACGGACTCAAGTTAGACTGTCGGTGTGCTGAAAGTGGCTGGGAGGCCTGTTTGCGGATTGACCACTAGGGGCGCTGTGACGGTTTTGTGACGTATTGTGGCCGCGGCGGTCGCAGTTCGTCACATATTGGTAGGCAGCTACTGGGATTCTTTTTTGCATGTGTTTAGAACATCTGAACAGAGATTAACTAATTTACCTCTGTCAGAACCAAACCAATTTGGTGGTGGTGTGGCTGAGTGCAATAAATGTATCTGTGTGTACAGAGAGACTGTGTAGTCCAGTACTCTCCCCGAAATCTTGTTTTCTTTATCTATCTTTTATTTGGTGTGAAAATGTCCGGGGAATACAAGAAAATGGCTTTGGCAGATCTGGAAATTCTGTGCCAAGAACGGGGCATTGAAGTCGGTCGCAAGACGAAGACCGACCTGATAAAAGACTTGTTCCGATGGGATAACCAACAACTGCGGCTGTTGGATGTGTCTACTGCGGGAGACACCGGCCCATCTGACTCAAGTCCTGAGGAACCGGAGACTGAGAATCCTGACTACTCGGAGGGGGAACATCCTGCGGGCCCTGTTGGCCCCCCAGCGCAGTATTTCAGTACGGATCCTAATTTTTCTTTAAGTACTCGCCCGGAAGCGGCCAGTACCGGACTATCTATTTGTACGGACCCTATGATGCAGCAGGCCCTCCAAAAACTAATGGACACTGACCCAGTAAAGTACCTACAGTACATGGCTGAGCGCGAAGAAAGCCAACGTCGGCATGAACTGAGCATGGCCAGAATACATCAACCCAGCCGAAGCTCATCACCCAACTTTCCTGCGGACGGAGCAGCATCACACGTGAGTGCAAAATTTAAATTTGCTCCCATTGAAAAGGACACTGACATAGACTTGTTTTTGCGATCCTTTGAGAAAGCCTGCCGTCAGTATCGTCTGCCCCAAGAGCAGTGGGCCAGACACCTGACACCCCTGTTGCGCTACAAAGCGCTGGACGCGTTTGCGGAGTTATCCATGGAGCAGGATGAAGATTATTCCGCCATAAAAGACGCTATCATTGCTAAATACCAGCTGACCCCTGAAGTCTATCGGAAAAGGTTTAGGTCCTTACAAAAGGATCGTACGGACTCTTATCCGGATGTGGTCAGCAGCTTACGCACTACATTCCGCCAGTGGACTTTAGGCCTAACAAAAGGGTCTTATGACATCCTAGAGGACTTGATGGTGCTAGACCAGCTTCTTTGTATTTGCCCTGCGGATGTGAGACAATTCGTGCTAGAACGGAAGCCTGCATCAGCAACCGCTGCTGCAGACTTAGCTGAGACTTTTGTCACAACCCGAGTGCCCGATCTGCGTAAATCTGCACCATCTCACTGGAGAGGAGGTCTGCCCAATGTCAGGGCAGACCCCCCTGCCTCTGTGGGCCGTCCACCACAGAGACCACCAAGTGCAGCTACTGCTTCCAGACCTGGGGCACCTAATGGAATCACCTGTCACTACTGCCGCAAGCCTGGACATATGAAATTCAACTGTCCTGAGCGGAGACAGCCACAGCCAGCATCTGAACCACCTGTACCTCGCCCACGACAGACACAGCCAGCCAGCGCATCCCAGCGTGAACCATCATCCTCAACTGTTTTGTTCGCCGGTGGGGAGGAGATTCACCCCATCACCAGCAATCACCAGCTTGTTACAGTGAATGACCAGCTAGTCACCGGTTTCCGGGACACGGGAGCCGATGTCACCCTGGTGCGTCCGCACCTTGTGTCCACAAAGGACATCATCCCAGACAGGTATCTCACCCTCACTGGGGTGGGGGGCACTCTCTCTCACATTCCCCAAGCCCGGGTTTCCATCGACTGGGGGGTGGGTGTTCAAGAAAAGGTAGTTGGTATCCTAGACCAGCTACCAGTTCCTGTTTTGTTGGGGTCCGATCTAGGCAAGCTGGTATCCTATTATGAACCCGCCACGAACCCCTCGGGATCCCAGGAAGGGGGTCCGCCCTCTGCCCCCACCCAGGTGCTTGGCACCCGGGGGCAAAAGTCTGGGGGAGGGGGGTTGAATATATGCAATATTAATGTTGATGATATGCATGACGTACCTGCTAATGTGATTTCTACATGTGATATTGAAAATGCTAATCTGCCTTGCTCTGAAGTCATACCTGTCCTAGCTGTGACTCGGAGTCGGGCCACCCAAAACTTGAACTCAGAACAGGGGGACGAGGCTCCGGTCTCCTCCCACTCCTCTGACCCCAGGGAGGGTGACTGTCAGCCACAGGCCTCGTACGCCACGGGCCAGCTGGCTGAAACGGATCAGGCGGCCTTCGAGCACGCACTTCAAACCGATCCTAGCCTCGAGGGTCTCAGAAGACAGACTGCTGAGCCCCTCGCGGATGGGGCCGGGTTCAAAGTATACTGGGAAGGTGGGAAGTTGTATAGTGAGGCGATACAACCCACCGAAGGCGAAATGACCGTGAGTACCAAGTCGCTTGTGGTACCTAGTGCCTTCCGGGGGCATGTGCTGAAATCCGCACATGACATCCCCTTGGCAGGGCACCTAGGAATTCGCAGGACACTTGACCGTATTCAGGGGCATTTCTACTGGCCTAGAATGAGGATAGATGTCATCAATTATTGTCGCTCCTGTACGGTTTGTCAGAAGGTTAAACGAGCTGGGAATCCGCGCAAGGCTCCCCTGTGTCCACTGCCAATCATAAGTGAGCCATTTCACCGAGTGGCAGTCGACATAATTGGACCTCTGCCCATTCCCAGCCGCAGCGGCAAGAGGTACATCTTGACGCTTGTAGATTACGCGACTCGCTACCCCGATGCGGTCGCCCTCTCCTCCCTGAGGGCAGACAAGGTAGCAGACGCGCTAATTTCCATATTTTCACGTGTAGGGTTCCCTGCGGAGATGCTCACAGATCAGGGACCCCAGTTTATGTCTGAACTGATGGACGCCCTGGCGGCAAAGATCCAGATGACGCACCTCGTCTCCAGTCCATACCACCCGCAAACCAACGGCCTCTGCGAGCGCTTTAACGCGTCATTAAAGCAGATGCTGGCCACATTCGTTGAGTCGCAGGGTGGGGACTGGGAACGGTACCTGCCTCATCTGCTGTTTGCCTACAGGGAAGTACCGCAAGAGTCCACCGGGTTCTCCCCGTTTGAACTCCTGTATGGCAGGAACGTCCGAGGGCCACTACAGCTGATGCGAGAGACGTGGGAAGGCAAAGGTGATCCCACGGATGTCTCTGTAGTGGATTACGTCCTGAAGTTCAGAGACAAAATGGAGTCACTCTCTGCCATGGTAACGGAGAATCTGGCCCAGGCCCAGGCCAAACAGAAACTATGGTACGACCGCACCGCGGGAGACCGGGCATTTGAAACTAAAGACAAGGTCTATGCCCTTCTCCCCATACGGCACAATAAGTTACAGGCGGCATGGGAGGGTCCATACACCATAGAGAAGCGTTTAAACCCCCTGACATACTTGGTGAACATGGGGGGTAGAAAACAGAAGGCCTTTCACATTAACATGCTGAAGGCTCACCAGGATAGAACCCAGTATGTACTCCCAGTGTGCAGCCGGTTAGAACAGGGCGAGACAGACCCTCTGGTAGATCTGCTGGCTGACACCCGGGAGACGGACGGGGACATAAATGTCAACCCGCAGCTCTCCCCGTCCCAGAGAGAGCAGTTACAGGAGGTGTTAGGTCGGTACCACCGGACCTTCTCAGGTATCCCGGGACGGACCAATCTGGTCGCTCACCGGTTAGATACCGGAGCACATCCCCCCATCAAGCAATCCGCCTATCGCGTCTCTCCGGAGGTGCAGGCGGACATGCAGCGTGAGGTGGGGGAAATGCTAGAACTGGGGGTCGTTCAGCGGTCCTGTGGTCCATGGGCGGCACCCGTCGTCTTGGTACCCAAGAGAGACAAGACAACGCGGTTCTGCGTGGACTACCGGAAGTTGAACGCTGCAACCACTACGGACGCCTACCCCATGCCTCGCATCGATGAGATGCTAGATAAGCTGGCGGCTGCCAGCTATCTATCAATCATGGATCTGAGCCGGGGGTACTGGCAGATCCCTCTTGCCCCGGACGCGCGGCAGAAATCGGCCTTTATCACTCCCTTCGGGCTCTTTGAATTTACGACGATGCCCTTTGGAATGAAAAATGCGCCTGCCACGTTCCAGCGGGCTATGAACGACCTGCTGGAGGAAATGCAACCATTCGCTGCAGCATATTTGGACGATATTGCGGTGTTTAGCCCCACCTGGGAAGAACACCTCAAACATCTGTCCCAGGTACTGCAACGGCTGGCTGCAGCCAATTTGACAGTTAAGCCAAGTAAGTGTCAGATCGGCATGACGGAAGTCCAGTATTTAGGGCACCGAGTGGGAGGGAACACGCTGAAACCAGACACAGGAAAGGTTGACGCCATCTTAGCGTGGCCTCGGCCTATCACCAAGCGACAGGTTCAGGCATTCCTGGGGACCGCAGGCTACTATAGGAAGTTTGTACCGGCCTATAGTGCCATCGCGAAGCCCCCGACGGATGCCACTGGTAAGAAGCACCCAAAAGTGGTTACGTGGACCCCTGAGTGTGAGAACGCCTTCCGGGCCTTGAAGCAGGCGTTAGCTAGCGCCCCTGTGCTTCAAGCCCCAGATTTCAGCCGTCGGTTCATAGTGCAAACCGACGCATCAGATTACGGTCTCGGCGCTGTCTTAAGCCAGGTGGATGGAAAAGGGGACGAGCATCCGCTTCTGTACCTGAGCCGGAAACTTCTTCCCCGAGAGGTCTCCTACTCAACTACAGAAAAGGAGTGTCTGGCGATTGTGTGGGCCCTGCAGAAGCTTCAATCCTATCTGTACGGCCGCTCCTTCACAATCATTACGGACCATAATCCTCTCAGTTGGCTGAACCGTACTGCGGGGTCCAACGGGAAGCTCCTACGTTGGAGCTTGTCGCTGCAGCAGTACGATTTTACCATCCAACACAGGGCAGGCAGCAGACATCAAAATGCGGATGGCTTATCCCGGTGCAACGGCGATCCAGACTGATCAGCGCAGGTTAGCAGCGACGCCACCCGTCTTGCGGACGGATGTCTAGCCACAGACGCGGGGGGGAGGTGTCACGGATGATCCACGAGAATATTGAACTGTCCTCCCAATATTATCAATATTACTCTGCCTTATTGAACAGTGGGTCTATTAAACAGTAATTATTTCCCTAGGCCCCAGAACCTACAATTTGATTATTCAGAGCGTCTCCTTCTGTTGTACCCAGAGAACAACATAGTCCTTTTGTTCAAGTCAGTCAATAGATGCCTAGCAGATAACGCAATTACAGCTGGTTTCCTTAGGTTGACAAAAGAACTTCCCTTCCTGAAGAGATATCACAGCTAGGTGTGAAGACTGCACCTGGGGGGGAGCCGATTGGTGTCGCTGCTATCAGGGTCTGTAAGCTGGCTTGCTGCAGACAGTCCGGCACCAAGGTTTCCCAGATTGCAACATGAATCTGAGATATGATTTTTACCTTTTTAAGAGAGCCCATGCATCTTACGGACGTAAAAATTACATCATCGTGTCACTCAGAAGTCACTGGACGTTTACATAGGACAAACATAACTCTAAGATGTGCCCAGGTAAAGTTATGGTGTTACCCCATCATAGAACCAGTTATAATAGTAATATTTGGTATCCCTGAACTCCATATTTTGTGGGGAATGTGAATATGTGCTTGTTACTTGTGTACAGCGGAGACATCCCGCGATATGGCACATGACATATTTCAGAACTGACATTCACCTCAGGAATACAGCCTGCCCAGCAGGCGGACTCTCAATTCCCCGCCTTGATTCTAGGACCCTTTATAACACAGACCTAGGATCTGCTAAAGGAGTTCTCCACTTTTAACAACACCTAAAGAGGGCCTCTTATTGGACTATACTTTCCTTGATTATTGTGTTAATAATTACTGTGCATCGTGATAATTTGTATTGTATATAGATATATAATAAATGACCTCCAAGTCATTTCTCTAGCCATATGCCTGTTTTCAAACACTGCAAAAACTTACCCTAGCCTCTCCGAAGAGAAAGCTACTCGGTTGTGTTATCTAGATAGTGGGTTCCTCGCTCCCATAAATTGTGAGGTGGTGGCAGTTAAACTACCCTGTGTGTAGTTCCGGTCGCAGTTCGTCGCACGCTTACTTGCGGTCAATCGGAGGTCCACTCCCTGCGCTTTCAGCCTATCGACTGTACGGACTCAAGTTAGACTGTCGGTGTGCTGAAAGTGGCTGGGAGGCCTGTTTGCGGATTGACCACTAGGGGCGCTGTGACGGTTTTGTGACGTATTGTGGCCGCGGCGGTCGCAGTTCGTCACACACACCTTTCCAAATTGCTGGCCCTGGAAATGTTGCCATTTAGGCTTGTGGACACTGAGACTTTCCATAGCCTGATGGCGGCAGTGGTCCCTCGTTACTCAGTCCCCTGCCGCAACTACTTTTCCCCGGTGTGCAGTCCCTGACTTACACTAGCATGTGTCCCGTAACATCACCCGTGCCCTGACCAACGCAGTTATTGGGAAGGTACACTTAATGACTGACACATAGACAACTGCTTGTGGCCAGGGACGTTGTGGCCAGGGACATTTCCCTGACGGCACACTGGGTCAACGTTGTGGAGGCCGGGAGTGAGTCGTACCCTGGGATGGCACAGGTGCTACCGAAGCCAAGGATTTCAGGCCCTACTTCCATCAGGATTAGTGTTGAGCGCGAATATTCGTATTACAAATTTTTATAGCGAATATCAGCACTTTGAGAATTTGCTAATATTTTGAATATAGTGCTATATATTAGTAATGACGAAAATTCATTTTTTGTTGTTTTTTTAACACAGTACACATCAGGTGATCATACACATCAGGTGATCATCCCTCCCTTCTTCTAGCTTGTGGGCCAATAAGAAGGCTTTGTCACAGCTTAGCAACATCCCTAGCAACCAATAGAAAAGTTGCCTACCCCTTCACTATATAAATTAAGACAATCCCCAGCAGCCATTTTGTGTGTGAGAGAGAGAGAGAGGAGCTTGAATACTGTGCTGTGCTTTTTCAAATTACATTCCAATACAATAGCATATAAATAATCCTGAGAGTGTTATATAGTAACAGGGAATTATGTAGCTGAATAGCTGATAGGGTCCAGTGCAGGGTGTAGTGTAGGTTATAGAGATAGTTAGCTGAGATATATAATCCATATAGTTAGTGTTAGATAGTATAGGTTATAGTGTGTGGCAGGAAAATTAATGTGCATGTGCATGTTAGAGAGATTTCTCTGCTGTCCATACATACATACTACAGAAATAGTGAAAATAATAAAGAAATTCAGACTCCAGCACTCACTTTTTCTTGAAGTATCAAGTTCTCCGGCTTTATTTATCAAAAGTGCACAGATAGTACAAGGCTCAATTCTCTTTGGTGTAGGCTGTTGACGCGTTTTGAAAGTTCTTATTCGTAACAGTAGTGTGCATGTGGTGTGCTCAGGTATATATAGGGAGCTCAGATGCGCGCAATCAAACATTGTGAAACCCTCCCACTAGTATTCAAAAACCGTGGGGGGAGAGGGATTGGCATATAATGAAGCTAGTTCCAATATATATTTTCTCATTGTTTTTTTTTCTAACATAATAATACTATTGTTATCATGTAGCATGCAAATAAAAAACGTGAAAATAAAATAAAATAAATAGCAGTATGAAAGAAAACCCTGCTTGTAGTCTACTTTTTGAGTAGGTATCCATTCACATTGCTAGTGCGTTATTTGTATTTTTCACAAGAAAATCACTGGCATTGGATAGAAACATGTAGTTGCATTGATGTAAAACACTTATATCAGTAGAATGTATTATATACAGTATATAAGCCTCTTAGATGGAAGGAAAATTTGCAGAAACAATTTTCAAAAACAGTTTTCAAAAGGTTAGCAAGTTAATCAATAGAAGTGCATGATTTCTTTTCGCATATTTAGACCCTTGGGATATCTTGTTTCTAATTTAAAAATCCAAAATTCTTCCCTTAGATTAACTTGATGTTTTATGTCTCCTCCTCTTTTATGGGTTTTAGCTTGTTCTATAGCATACGTTTTCATGTATTTAGGGCTCCGGTTATGTTTTTCTATAAAATGTCTGGCCACATTGGAAATGTTGGCACATAAGGGATTGTCTATATAATTTAGGTGTTCTAGAATTCGGGTTTTGAATTTTCTTATAGTACACCCTATGTACATTTTATCACATTGTTCACACATGATCACATAGACTACTCCTTTTGAATTGCAGTTGATATAGGATTTTATATTATAAGTCTGTGTGTGATCTGTGTTACAAAAGATTTTTGTATTTTGTGCATAAATACAAGTGCGGCACCGCTGGCTGCCGCAACGTGTAAACCCCTTATATGTAAGCCAGGTGCCTGTAAATGAACAGGCCTCCCTTGTAAACATAGAAGGCGACAAAACATTTCCTATGCTTTGAGGTTTCTTAGATACTATCCTACATCCCTCTTTTAGCACTGTATTTAGTATGTTATCCTCATAGAGTACAGGAAGGTATTTTTTTACAACATTTTGGATTGTGTTATATTGTCGACTATACGTCAGTACCAGGGTAGGTTTAGTATTTTTCCTTTGTTCTTCCTTTGCACTTATATTTTTGTTAATACCTTCTAGTTCGGCTGATTGTTGTGGCTGATTACATATTGCTTGATTTGTTGTATAATGTGACATATACTAATTTATACGGGCTAGGAGAAACTGTAGCACATTGGAAGCCTTTAAAAAGGAATGTCACATTATACAACAACGGCTCCTAGAAAGAAAATATCCTGACTGGATGATATCTAGAGGTTTCCAAATAGCAAGGAACAAACTCAGGGAACATTTAGTATTTAAAAATAAAACCAACAAATATAATTAAAATACAAATACTTCCAAAAATCAAGCAATATGTAATCAGCCACAACAATCAGCCGAACTAGAAGGTATTAACAAAAATATAAGTGCAAAGGAAGAACAAAGGAAAAATACTAAACCTACCCTGGTACTGACGTATAGTCGACAATATAACACAATCCAAAATGTTGTAAAAAAATACCTTCCTGTACTCTATGAGGATAACATACTAAATACAGTGCTAAAAGAGGGATGTAGGATAGTATCTAAGAAACCTCAAAGCATAGGAAATGTTTTGTCGCCTTCTATGTTTACAAGGGAGGCCTGTTCATTTACAGGCACCTGGCTTACATATAAGGGGTTTACACGTTGCGGCAGCCAGCGGTGCCGCACTTGTATTTATGCACAAAATACAAAAATCTTTTGTAACACAGATCACACACAGACTTATAATATAAAATCCTATATCAACTGCAATTCAAAAGGAGTAGTCTATGTGATCATGTGTGAACAATGTGATAAAATGTACATAGGGTGTACTATAAGAAAATTCAAAACCCGAATTCTAGAACACCTAAATTATCAAAAAAAAAATATTTTCACGTTTTTTATTTGCATGTTACATGATAACAATAGTATTATTATGTTAGAAAAAAAAACAATGAGAAAATATATATTGGAACATGCTTCTTTTACAACACGTTTATATAAATTTGTGCAGGCAAAATAACAAAGTGGTTTGAACCTGGTGTTCCAGGTGATATCTATGAGGGTCAGGTGCTACGCAAAGAGGTGGAACTAGCTTCATTATATGCCAATCCCTCTCCCCCCACGGTTTTTGAATACTAGTGGGAGGGTTTCACAATGTTTGATTGCGCGCATCTGAGCTCCCTATATATACCTGAGCACACCACATGCACACTACTGTTACGAATAAGAACTTTCGAAACGCGTCAACAGCCTACACCAAAGAGAATTGAGCCTTGTACTATCTGTGCACTTTTGATAAATAAAGCCGGAGAACTTGATACTTCAAGAAAAAGTGAGTGCTGGAGTCTGAATTTCTTTATTATTTTTATGTACCTGCAAAGGAGTTTTGGAAAAAACTAAGACACCGAGCACGCGGATATATATATCATTTACAAAAATAATGAGCCGGTATCTCTATCTATACGCTTAACCCCTACAGAAATAGTGCTGTGATGTCCCAACAATGCTACGTTCAACAACCAGTATTATGTTGTCAGACCTGATTAAAGATGAAGTTGTAAATAGGGAAGGTAAATGGACAGGAGGAAGGAGGGGGGGGGGGGGAAGGAACGAGAAAGGAAGAGTAGAAAATGCAGAATTAGGCTACTTTTACACGAGCGTTCGGGTGTCCGCTTGTGAGTTCCGTTTGAAGGCTCCCACAAGCGTCCCCGAACGCTTCCGTCCAGCACTAATGCATTCTGAGTGGACGCGGCTCCGCTCAGAATGCATCAGCGTTTGGGTGTCCGCCTGGCCGTGCGGATCCATCCAGACTTACAATGTAAGTCAATGGGGACGAATCCGTTTGAAGATGACACAATATGGCTCAATCTTCAAACGGATCTGTCCCCCATTGACTTTCAATGTAAAAGTCTGGACGGATCCGTTCAGGCTACTTTCACACTTAGAATTTTTTTTACAATATAATGCAGACGGATCAGTTCTGAACGGAGCCACCGTCTGCATTATATGAGCGGATCCGTCTCAGACAGATCCGCTCTGAACGCTAATGTGAAAGTAGCCTTATTAAATAAATGAAGGAAGGACGACTGAAATCCTCTATATGAGAATATGAAATCAATTTTTCTTATGGAAACTACCAAGACAACCGAGGGGGGGGGGGGGGGGGGGGGGGTTGGGTATACTGTTTATTTTATGTATTGTTTCTACAGGAAATGAAACAAGATAAGGATAGAATCTCAATGTTATTAATGATAATCATGTAACATGTGTTAGCGAATATTGTATCTTTATAGTCTACTTTTTGTGCTCTTCTGTATTTTTATATGTGGATAATGAAAATAAAAATATTTAACTTAAAAAAAAAGTTGAAGTTGTATGCATTGCGCTAAAATATTCGAATCAATAGTGGCGATTTGCGTAATCTAGAATACTTTGAAAAACTCTATCTGCATATAAAGCTATTGTTATGACATGCATGGAATTTTAATCTAAAACAGTGCTGTAATGTACAATTATTTTCCGTGATCAGGAGTTCTTCCTCACATCTCGAAAGTTGCTGCCAACCATTTTCATCACTTATGTAGCTAATAGTGCATGCACGCATAATAGCGCAATCAAAAGAGTATCACAAGATTCAAGAAATCACGAATATTTGGCGAATATACACCGAAATGTTCGGGATATATCGCAAAGTCGAATATTGCTCCTGCCGCTTATCACTAATCAGGATTTCCGCCACCACCTACATTAGTGGCTGCAACTCCCCCCCCCCCCCCCCTTCTCCTCCTCCACTTCCACCTCTGAATTCTCATCTTGCAGCACCAGTCAGCACCTGGAAGCAGTGTAGTACTGCAGTGGGGAAGCGGCAACAGGCCACGCTGAAACTAATATGTTTAGGTGACAAACAACACACTGCCGCAGAGCTGTAGCAGGGTATAAGGGACCAGGCTGAGCTGTGGCTCTGGCCACTCAACCTAGAACCAGGCATGGTTGTGTCTGATAATGGCTGTAACTTGGTAGCGGCTTTGGAGCTCTGCTGCTCACGCACATACTATGCCTAGCCCACGTGTTCAACTTAGTGATTTACCGGTTTCTCAAAACCTACCCTAATTTGCCTGAGCTACTGGTGAAGGTGTGTGGACATTTCCTAAAGTAATCTACAGCTGCCACCGGTCTGGCAATGCTGCAGCAGCGCTTGTAATTGCCAGCTCAACAACTGTTGTGCGACGTGAGCACGCACTGGAGCTCCACGTTCCACATGTTGGCCAGGCCTTGTGAGCAGTAGAGGGCAGCTGCTACATGGTCGTCGCCTTTCCAGTCAGCCTCTGCTCTTCACAAACGACGGGTGGCATGCATGGGTTTTACACAACTTTGTGGAATCAACACCGATGGTAAGCTGAGATGCCGATATTATCAGTGTAACATCCAACTTCTGTGTCTGCTGAAACGCTCGCTGCTCACAATGAAGGAGGACGCTTTGCATGTGGAAGAGGTGGAAATGGTGGAAGACTATACACAGGGTGATAGCCAGACCACCCTCCGTTCGTCTTCTCAGCGCGGATTGGATGATGAGAAGGAGGAGGAGCAGGAGGCAGTTGCCTCCGCTACATACAGAGGGTAGTACCCACAGCGGGTTTATGCCATCTGTTCAGCGTGGATGGGCCAAAGAGGAGGAAGGGGATGAGGAGATTGAGAGTCATCCTCCTGATGAGGACAGCGAAGTCTTATCTGTTGGGACTCTGGCACACATGGCTGACTTTATGTTATGCTGCCTTTCTTGTGGTGACCCTCGCGTTATACGCATTTTGGCCAACACCGATTACTGGTTGTTCACCCTTCTCGACCCCTGCTACAAAGAGAACTTCTCATCTCTCATTCCTGTGGTTGAGAGGGCTAGCAAAATGGTACAATACCAGAAGGTCCTTGTGGAAAAATTGCTCCAAAAATTTCCAGCTGACAATGCTGGCAGCAGAGTACGTAGTTCCTTGGGCAACCGAGGATGGGAGACGAGGGGAACACACAGCAGTTTAAACAGAGGCAAGCAACACTCTCCAAGACCTTGGAAAGTTTCATGACACCCCGCCAGCAACCTCACCCTGATGCGTGGCCTAGTGTCACAAGGAGAGAAAAGTTTTGGAAGATGGTGAAGGAGAATGTAGCATCCAGTGCCAGCATCCTCAGTGATCCCTCTGTGCCTTAAACAATTGGGTGTCCAAGCTGGACACGTGGCACGAACTGGCGCTCTGCGCCTTGGAGGTGTTGGCATGCCCTGCCGCCAGCGTTTTGTCAGAGCAGGTATTTAGTGCTGCTGGGGGCATAATAACTGATAAGCGCATCCGATTGTCAACTGAAAATGCTTACAGGTTGACTCTTATCAAAATGAACAAGGCCTGGATTGCCCCTGACTTCTCTACTCCACCAGAGGAAATTAGCTGAACATAAAGTCACTTTAAATGTGGCTTTTATGGTGTATTGAATACACTGCATTCCCATGCACCCCTTCCACCACAAAAAAGGGTATATGGTTTAATCTTCCTTTTCTCGTCCTCCAAATTTCTGTTTCAATGTTTTTTTATGAAATTTTCTCATTTCACTTAACCCTTTCTAGCCCGGGCCAGTTTTCACCTTCCTGCCCAGGTCATTTTTTGCAAATCTGACATATGACTTTATGTCGTAATAACTATGGAACACTTTTACTTATTCAACATACTAAGACTGTTTTCTCATGACACATTGTACTGCACGACTGCACGTGCTAAGTTTGAGTCAATATATTTTTCCTTTATTAAAAAAAGTCCCAAATTTACCAAAAATTTTGAAAAATTCACAATTTTTTTAATTTGAATTTCTCAACTTTTAAGGGTACTTTCACACTTGCGTTAAACTTTTCCGGTATTGAGTTCCGTCCTAATGGGCTCAATACCGGAAAAAAAATGATCAGTTTTAGGCCTCATGCACACGACCGTTGTGTGCATCCGTGGCCGTTGTGCCGTTTTCCGTTTTTTTTCGCGGACCCATTGACTTTCAATGGGTCCGTGGAAAAATCGGAAAATGCACCGTTTTGCAGCCGAGGCCGTGATCCGTGTATCCTGTCCGTCAAAAAAATATGACCTGTCCTATTTTTTGACGGACAACGGTTCACGGACCCATTCAAGTCAATGGGTCCGTGAAAGAACACGGATGCACACAAGATTGGCATCCGTGTCCGTGATCCGTGGCCGTAGGTTGCTTTCATACAGACGGATCCGAAGATCCGTCTGCATAAAAGCTTTTTCTGATCTACGTTTTCACTTCGTGAAAACTCATATCTGACAGTATATTCTAACACAGAAGCGTTCCCATGGTGAATACACTGCGTTCTAGTTAGAATACACTGCAAACTTTGTACAAGACTGCCCCCTGCTGCCTGGCAGCACCCGATCTCTTACAGGGGGATATGATAGCACAATTAACCCCTTCAGGTGCGGCACCTAAAGGGGTTAATTGTACTATCATATTCCCCTGTAAGAGATCAGGGCTGCCAGGCAGCAGGGGGCAGACCCCCCCTCCCCAGTTTGAATATCGTTGGTGGCACAGTGTGCACCCCCCATCGGGCCCCCCCTTCCTCCCTCTAATGTTAGAAATCGTTGGTGGCACAGTGTGCGCCCACCATCGCCCCCCCTCCCTCCCTCTATTGTGATAAATCGTTGGTGGCACAGTGTGCCCCCACCATCGCCCCCCCTCCCTCTATTGTAATAAATCGTTGGTGGCACAGTGTGCCAACCACCATCGGCCCCCCCTCCCTCTATAGCAGTAACAACATTGGTGGCAGTGTGCGGCCTCCCATTCCCCCCCCCCATCATTGGTGACAGCGGAGTTCCGATCGGAGTCCCAGTTTAATCGCTGGGGCTCCGATCGGTAACCATGGCAACCAGGAAGCTACTGCAGCCCTGGTTGCCATGGTTACTTAGCAATAGTACAACAGTAGAAGATTCATACTTACCTGCTTGCTGCTGCAATGTCTGTGACCGGCCGGGAGCTCCTCCTACTGGTAAGTGACAGTTCTTTAGCAATGCGCCGCACAGACCTTTCACTTACCAGTAGGAGGAGCTCCCGGCCGTTCACAGACATCGCAGCAGCAAGCAGGTAAGTATGAATCTTCTACTGTTGTACTATTGCTAAGTAACCATGGCAACCAGGACTGCAGTAGCGTCCTGGTTGCCATGGTTACCGATCGGAGCCCCAGCGATTAAACTGGGACTCCGATCGGAACTCCGCTGCCACCAATGATGGGGGGGGGGAATGGGAGGCCGCACACTGCCACCAATGTTGTTACTGCTATAGAGGGAGGGGGGGCCGATGGTGGTTGGCACACTGTGCCACCAATGATTTAATACAATAGAGGGAGGGAGGGGGGGTGATGGTGGGCGCACACTGTGCCACCAACGATTTATTACAATAGAGGGAGGGAGGGGGGGCGATGGTGGGCGCACACTGTGCCACCAACAATTTCTAACATTAGAGGGAGGAAGGGGGGGCCCGATGGGGGGCGCACACTGTGCCACCAACGATATTCAAACTGGGGAGGGGGGGGTCTGCCCCCTGCTGCCTGGCAGCCCTGATCTCTTACAGGGGAATATGATAGTACAATTAACCCCTTTAGGTGCCGCACCTGAAGGGGTTAATTGTGCTATCATATCCCCCTGTAAGAGATCGGGTGCTGCCAGGCAGCAGGGGGCAGTCTTGTACAAAGTTTGTAGTGTATTCTAACCTGAAGCGTCCCCATCACCATGGGAACGCCTCTGTGTTAGAATATACTGTCGGATCTGAGGTTCATGAAGTAGCTCATATCCGACAGTATATTCTAACATAGAGGCGTTCCCATGGTGATGGGGACGCTTCAAGTTAAAATATACCATGGGATTGGAGAAAACTCCAATCCGATGGTATAAAAGAACTCCAGACTTTACATTGAAAGTCAATGGAGATGGATCCGTTTGAAATGGCACCATATTGTGTCAACATCAAACGGATCCGTCCCCATTGACTTGCATTGTAATTCAGGACGGATCCGTTTGGCTCCGCACGGCCAGGCGGACACCAAAACGACTTTTTTTTCATGTCCGTGGATCCTCCAAAAATCAAGGAAGACCCACGGACGAAAAAACGGTCACGGATCACGGACCCACGGACCCCGTTTTTGCGGACCGTGAAAAGAAACTGTCGTGTGCATGAGGCCTTATACTAATGCATTTTAAATGGAGAGAAATCTGTTCAGTATGCATGTCTTCAGGATGTCTTCAGTTCAGTTACTGTACATTTTTTGGACCGAGAAAATACCGCAGCATGCTGCAATATTTTCTCTGTCCAAAATTCCAGAACACTTGCCGGAATGTCGGATACAGCATTATTTTCCATTGAAATTCATTAATTCCGGATCCGGCCCCAAGTATTCTGGAAAAACAGGTCCGGTTTTGCGGTCTTCGCATGTGCAGACCTTTAAAAATGTGAAAAAGATAAATACCGGATGAGAATCGGAGAGACAGATACGGTATTGCATACAGATTGCCGGAATCCAACAACGCAAGTGTGAAAGTCAGATAGTAATGCCTCACAAAATAGTCATCATTCCCCATATATATGCTTTATGTTGGCATCATTTTGTAAATGTCATTTTATTAATTTAGGATGTTAGAAGGCTTAGAAGTTTAGAAGCCATTTTTCACATTTTCAGCAAACTTTCCCAAAACATTTTTTTAAGCACCAATTCAGTTATAAAGTGATCAGAATCAGCTTTATTCGCCAAACACGACACAGTCGATCGTGCTCGGAATTGTGTTAGGCACAGGTACAAGCATAGTACTAGGGGGAGGGGGGGGAGGGTTATGCAATGGGCACATCAGGGGGCGGGGGATTATGGGCGGGAGATGGGGCGTGGTGAGTTCAGCAGTCTGACGGCCGTTAGGAAGAAAGTGTTCAGCCTCCTCGATGTCCTTGCAGGGATGGCCTGATACCTGCGGCCGGACTTTAGACATCTGAAGAGATGATGGCCCGGATGGGAGTGGTCATTGGATATTTTCATAGCCCTGGAGCGCAGTCTGTTGGAGAAGAGTCAAGGGGTGGTAGTGGCAGTCGAGTAGTTCTCTCCGCCGAGTTGATGACCTTTTGTAGTTTGCGCTTGTCACTGGCTGATGAGTCGGCATACCACACCAGAAGAGACGAGCAGAGTACCGACTCGATGGTACAGGAGTAGAAGGACTTCAGTAGGTCCTGTGCCATGCCGAACTTCCTCAGTTGTTGAAGGAAGTAGAGCCGCTGGTGAGCCTTCTTTATGATGGAAGAGATGTTGGTACGCCAGGATAGGTCCTCAGAGATAGACGTGCCTAGGAGGCGGGAACTGGGTACCCTTGCGACTTCAGATCTGTCAATGTAGGTTGGGGGGGGGGACAACCCTTTTCTTCCTGAAGTCGATGACCAGCTCGACCGTCTTTGTGGTGTTTAGAACCAGATTTTGAGGGGCTTACATAATGGAAACTACCCATTAATGACCCCATTTTAGAAACTACACACCTCAAATTATTCAAAAGTGAGGTTACAAACTTTGTTACCCCTAGGTGTTCCACAAGATTTAAAGCAAAATGGAGGCAAAATTTCTAAATTTAATTTTTTATGCAGATTTTTCATGTTAATCAATTTTTTCGAGCAAAACAGCAAGAGTCAACAGCAAACTAAACCTCAATAGGCCTCATGCACACGACTATTCAATTTTTTGCCGTCCGTCCGTGTGCCTTCCACAATTTGCAGAACGGACCAGGCAGACTATTGTAGAAATGCCTATTCTTGTACGCAAAACGGACAAGAATAGGACATGTTATTTTTTTTTTTTGCAGAGTGCTGTCCGCTTCTTTTGCGGCCCCATTGAAGTTAATGGGTCCGCACACGAGCCGCAAAAACTGCGGCTCAGATGCGGACCAGAACAACGGTCATGTGCATGAGGCCTTACTCTGATTCTGCAGTTTACAGAAATACCCCGTATGTGGTGCTACACTGCTCTATGGGCACATGGCAGTAGTCAGAAGGAAATGAGCACCATATGGATTTCGGAGGCAAATTTTGCTAGAATGGTTTTTGGGCACCATTATGTATTTGAACAGACCCCTACAGTGGAAACCCTCAAAAAGTGACCCCATTTTGGAAACTACACACATCAAAGAATATATTAAGACGGTACTGAGCACTGCGACCTCCTAAGCGTATTACAGAATTTGGAAACACTTGGCTGTGAAAATGAAAAGTTTCATTTCTTTCAATAGGAGAAAAAGTACCCAAAATTTGTTATTTTCTCCTGAATACGGCATATGTGGTGGTAAACTGCTGTGGGGGCACATGGCAGGACTCAGAACCAAAGAAGCGCCATATGGCTTTTTCAGGGTAGATTTTGATGGATTGGTTTATGGGTGCCATTTTTTGAGTGATTATCTTATGTGGGGGGCTTATTTTTTGCGGGATGAGGTGACCTTTTCATTGTTAGCATTTTAGGGTATATAAGACTTTTTGATCGCTTAGTATTATACTTTTTGTGAGGCAAGATGAAAAAAAGTATTCACCTGAGGGGGCATCTCATGTGATATTTTTATAGAGCAGGTTGTTAAAGACATGACGATACCTAATATGTCTATCATTTTTATTTTTGCAAAGTTTTACAAAGTAAATGCATTTTTGAACAGTATTAGTGTTAAGCAAAAGTATTTTGCTGTATTTGTGAGAGGAGAGGCTGATTACACGGCTACTTACTTGCACCTGTGAGGCCAGGCTGGTTGGGTACTAGGCTATTTATAGGCTCCTGTAGGCCTAGGCTGACGATGATTCAGCTGATTTCACTACCTGTGAGTCAGCTCTAGGATACAGCAGCATGGTGTGGAGGCTCCTTACGTCTGGGCGATGGCAGAATGTCTTAGCAGGGCGCTGGTATTCACGGTAGGATCGGAGTGGTTTGCACGGGACCAACGCTGCGGTCCGCGACATGTAGCGCTCTGAGATGTAGCAGCGTCGGGCGCTAAACGGTTGAATGATGGTTGTTAGTTGGTTCAAGCCATGCACGCTGTGTTTTTATATCAATGGTAAAAAAAAAAAATGCTGTAGTATTGCACTTGATGGCATGGTGCCTACAGGACGGCATGCGATGCGCAGCACTCTGGTTCAAAGCAGAGTGGGGTGCTAACGGTCTAGTGAATGCTCGGCTGTCTAGGGGCTCGTTGGGGGTCATTGCATATAGTTGTTGGCCTAGCAGGCGCCTGGTGTAGGCATGGTCGCAGGTTTCCTCTATTTGAAGAAAAAAAAAAAAGTGTGTTTTTAACATGCAGGGGCACATCCGTAGCCAACGCCAAACATGCAAGGAGTTGGGGTATGTATACCAGGGGTCTGCACGTGGAGATCCATGCAGATCAGTCGAGGCGCCCGCATTTGAGTTCTGATGCTCCTATAGGTAAGTGTGGTTTATCTATAAACTGTATGTTATGGGCACGCATGTGTCAGCGGTTCTGTGCTGGGGTATAGGTGCATTATATGTTGCTTTATTGTCGTTGCTTCAAGGTTCATGTTCATACATGTTTATGTTTCTTGGGTGGTGCTGTGGTGACCATCCCAGAGAGAAAAAAAAAAAAAGCCTGCAGCATTATGTGGAGGAGTTACCTTCAAAGCTATGTCCATGTGTCTGCATTTACAATTTATACTCTGTTCACCACTAGAGCTGCGCTCATGCGTTGCTGTTGCATCACATTGATACCCTGTCATTTCAGATTTCATTCACAGCTGCGTTATACCGTGCTCTTCATGCTCACAGCTGGGCCCATACCATGTTTCAGGCACTACTCACATCCACAGCTGCGTTCACCCAGCTGTTCACATATCACTTCGGCTTCCACTTAAGGCCGCATTTTCCTTTTCATTGCTACATCATGGTTACTCAGTATTTTCTCTGGGGCAGTCAGCGCATCGCTCTGATACTGTTCTCCTAATGAACATAGCTGCTTTCCTTCAGGTTTACGTTTCTTCCCTCGCTGGCGCCTGGCCCCGCCATTAGGGTCTCTCGGGCCTGGCAGTTAATAAATCCTGTCACGACTACAGGTTAATAAGTCCTGTCACGACTACAGGCGATTACGAAATCCTGTCACGACTACAGGCGATTACGTCCCGATCCATTATCAGAGTTAAGCGGCATATGCCATCTTCTAACTTTTGGGTCCTTTATTAATAATAAGTAATAATTTAAGCAGTGGCCTGGGAAGAAGTATAGGTGAAGTATTTGCTACCAGCAATAGTTGGTGTCCGAGCAGGGCCCTTAGCGAATGGTTGGACTTCATTAAGTCTTCCATCACATTCACCATTGTTATTTCAGTCTGCAGCTCCCGGGTTCAGACCTTCTTGTAATATGTTCATATGATCGTCAACATAGGGGTAAATCGTTTCTGACTACCGACCACTCTCTCAAAACATCAACTTTAGCTACCTCCAAAAACAATGGCACGTGACAAAGAGGTAAGGTATATAGAAGTCGCCGATATGTACGGTATATTCCGCACTTTCATCGGGTAGAGTTTTCTGCGTTCAAAGCGGGTGTCGTAATGGTATGTATATGTTTACTCTAAATAAGGTCTATGCTTTTTGGCCCCTTTAGGCTGCCCTACCGCAGCAGTTATGGCACAATTCTACTGCTTGTTGCAAGATAGGGTTAGATAGGTTAGGGACACCTTTCTGATAGCCGATCCGAACACAAAATCTTTTAAATCTCGTTTTTGTGTTGCCATTTTCTGAGACATATTTTTTTGGGGTGATTGTCTTAGGTAGAGTCTAATTTTTTTGTGTGATGAGATGGCGATTTGATTGGTACCAATTTGGGGTACATAAGACTTTTTGATGACTTAGTATTACACATTTTGTGGGGCAAGATGACCAAAAAATGGCTGTTTTGGCACTTTTTTTGTTTAGATTTAACTGCATTCACCTGACAGGGTGGATCATGTGCTCTTTTAATAGAGCGGGCCGATACGGATGCAGCAATACCTAATATGTATGCTTTTCCTTTTTTCCCTATATTTTAAAAAATTTTGCATTGCTTTATTATGGGGAAAGAACAAAAACATATTTTATTTTTCATTATGCTAAATTTTATTGTAACTTTTTCTTTCCCCCCCCCCCCACAACTTTTGGGGGTCTGATCTCCTGTACAATGCATTACAATACTTCTGTATTGTAATGCATTGGCTGTAAGTGTATTACACACTGTAATACACTTACAGCCTTCCTGCCTGTGAGATCCAGGGGGCTGGATCTCACAGGTTTACATGGAAGGCAGCCACGATGGCCGTGGAAGGCATCAGGCTGTCTTCCCTGCCATCGGGTCCCCGTCACAGCAGCGCTGGCCTCCACAGTATTCTTTCCCAGATAGTAAGTGATATGTGTAGCAAGTTTAGTAGAAATTGATTGAGTTTTTGAGTTACAGAGCAATATGTGTGTAGCAAAAACAGTTGGAGCACACAAACTCCATGCAGCTGATGTGTAGGGGTGTATGTCCCCACAAGAATTCTTTCAAGGTAGCAAGGGATGTGTATACCAAGTTCCTTTGAAATTGTTGCGTTTTTGAGTGATCACAGAACATACATACACACACATATATGCGTCCTTATATATAATTTTATGGGCAAAAAAAAAGTAATGTGATTGTGTATAAAGTGTAGAAGAAAAAAAATAATTGACAGGTGAGAATAGGGATAAAATAAACAAAGAGAGAAAACCAAAAAGAACTTAGAAAACCTATTTAGGTCCTTTAAATGAGAGAAGAATATTCGTCACAACCTGATTTAGCTATCTAATAATGAGAAGTACCTTAAGAAAGACCAGGGTGCCCAATTTCTGGTGTATTTATCAATTAAGTGTGGAGTAAATTAGGTGGGCTATTTCTTTCCAAAAATCTATAATAGCTGGGCATACCCAAAATATATTATGTAATAATTGGGGTTGAGCGAACCCGAACTGTAAATTTCGGGTTCGTAACGAACTTTAGGATTTTTGGACCTCGGACCCGAAACCAAACATTTCAGTAAAAGTTCGGGTTCGGTGCTTTCTTGGCGCTTTTTGAAAGTCTGCAGAGCAGCCAATCAACAAGCAGTTAACTGTCTGACCTTAGAAGCCATCACAGCCATGCCTACTAATGGCATGGCTGTGATTGGCCAGTGTAGCATGTGACCCAGCCTCTATATAAGCTGGAGTCATGTAGCGCTGCACATCACTCTGCTGTGCTTAGTGTAGGGAGAGGATGCTGCTGGTGATTTCAGGGAGCGAATAGGAGAGACTCTTTGCTCAAAATCAGAATCTAACTCAGCGATCTACATACATTATGTTTTGTGGGTGTAGGGCACAATTTTTTTATTCTGCCTCAATTGGTGCACTAATATTTAGTTCAGGCCTACAGTGTTTCAGGCCATGTGAGATACACCCTTTACATACATGGGTTTGATTCAGGCATTTGAAATACAGCCATTTTGGGCAAAGAAATCTTTAATTCAGGCCTACAGTGGGTCAGGCTGTTGTGAGATACACCCTGTATATGCAGGGCTTATATTCTTTCATTAATAAAACACCCTTTTTGGGGAAAAATACACAATATTTCAGGCCTTGCAGCATAAGCACGTTTAAAATTCCAGGGTTATATACTTCTGCCATATTGAGTTATTAAACAAACATCCGTTTGGGGCAAAAAAAAGTTTATTTGGCAGCCTTTGCTGCATATGTCATTTTGAGATACACCCTTAATACATTTGGGTTAGATTCAGAGATTTGAAATACCGCCATTTAGTGCACCAATATTTAATTCAGGCCTACAGTGGTTCAGGCCGTGTGAGATACACCCTTTACATACAGGGGTTTGATTCCGGCATTTGAAATACAGCCATTTTGGACAAATCTTCAATTGAGGCCTAGTCTGGTTCAGGCCGTGTGAGATACACCCTTTACATGTAGTTGTTCTATTCTACTATTAATTAAACACCCATTTAGGGCAAGATCCTAAATTCGAGAAATATGGGGAGAGCGTCAAATAAGGGACGTTGCCCAGGTTGTGGTGCTGCTAGTGGAGCTCCTTTTGAAGGGAGAGGATGTGGTCAATCTGTGCCAGTTACACGCACAAGTGAAACCCCTTCCTCAGGTGTGAGTAGGCGACAGAACCTGCAGCGGTCGGGCCTAATGCGGCTCTACGAATGGTGAGGCTTGAACAAGTACAGGCTATAGTAGATTGGGTTACTGACAGTGGCTACAGTTCCTTCACATTGTCTCCCACCCAGTCTTCTGCTGAAAAACCACAGTTGGCACCTGCAGCCGATGTCCATCAGTTTTTCACCTCACCCCCTTGCAAATCAGCCAAGCAGTCTGAGCCCCAAGTCATGCAGCAGTCTCTTCTGCTTTTTGATGACTGTTAGCAGGGTTTTCCAGGGCCATCCACCTAGCCCTGCCCCAGAAGAGGAAGAGTTTGAGTGCACCGATGCCCAACCACTTATTTTTCAAGATGAGTACATGGGAGGACCATTGCAGCATGTCTCGGATGATCACGAAACACAGGTGCCAACTGCTGGGGCTTTCGAAAGTGTGCAGACCGACAAGGAAGGCAGGGGTGAAGACTGGGTGGAAGATGATGTGGAGGACGATGAGGTCCTCGACCCCACATGGAATCAAGGTCATGCGAGTGACCTATGTAGTTCGGAGCAAGAGGCGGTGGTTGCACAGAGCCACCAGCACAGCAGAAGAGGGAGCAGGGTGCAAAAGCGGAGCGGCCGTCCTCTAGACAGTACGCCTGCTACTGCCCACCGCAGCAAGGGACCGAGCACACCAAAGCTAGCTCTAAGGAGTTTTCTGCCGTGGCAGTTCTTCAGACAATGTGCTGACGACAAGACATGAGTGGTTTGCATGCTGTGCAATCAGAGCCTGAAGTGAGGCATAAATGTTCTCAACCTGCATGACCAGGCATTTAAGTGCAAATCACGAGCTGCAGTGGAGTAGACTCCTCAAAAACCAAGAAAGTTCTCTGGCTCCTCCTGCTTCCTCTTCTGCTGCAGTCTCTGCCTCTTCATCCACCTCTGGAATGACAGTGCCACCTGCCACCCTGCAAACAGAGGATCTGCCAGCAACACCAACACATGGGTCACCAAGCATCTCGACAATGTCCTACGGAAGCTTTCAGCTCTCCATCTCCCAAACGCTGGAGAGGAAGAGGAAGTACCCCCCCTACCCACTCGCGATCCCTAACCCTGAATGCCAGCATTTCTAAATTACTGGCCTTTTGAAATGCTGTCATTCCGTCTGGCGGAGACGGATAGTTTTAAAGGCCTTATGGCGGTGGCTGTCCCACAGTACATCGTGCCCAGCTGCCACTACTTTTCAAGACGAGCCATCCCTTCCCTGCACAACCAAGTAGGGGACAAAATCAGGTGTACACTGCGCAACGCCATCTGTGGCAAGGTGCACCTGTCTACGGATACGTGGACCAGTAAGCATGGTCAGGGCAGTTATATCTCCATAACAGCACAGGGTAAATGCAGTGGCAGCTGAGCCTGAAGCGGATAGCAGTTTGGCGCATGTCCTTCCACCACCGAGGATTGCAGGGCGCTTCAGTTTGCCTCCTGTTGCTTCCTCCTCTTACTCTGCTTCCTCGTCCTCTACCAGCTTCTCATCTGGTCAGCGTAACAGCTTCACCACCAACTTCAGCACAGCCAGGGGTAAACGTCAGCAGGCAATTTTAAAACGTATCTGTTTGGGGGACAAACCCCACACCGCGCAGGAGCTGTGGATGGGCCTTGAACAACAGACTGAGTGGTTTGTGCCAGTCAGCTTCAAGCCCGGCCTGGTGGTGTGCGATAATGGGCGAAATCTCATAGCAGCTCTGGGACTAGCCTGTTTGACGCACATCCTTTGCCTGGCGCATGTGCTGAATTTGGTGGTGCAGAGATTTCTTAAAAATTACCCCGATATGTCAGAGCTGCTGCATAAAGTGCGGGCCGTCTGTGCACGGTTTCGGTGTTATCACCCTGCTCCTGCTCGCCTGTCAGCGCTGCAGCATAACATCGGCCTTCCCGCTCACCGCCTCATATGCGACGTGCTCACAAGGTGGAACTCCACCTTGCACATGCTGTCCAGACTGTGCGAGCAGCAGCAGGCGATAGTGGAGTTTCAGCTGCAGCACGCACGGGTGAGTCGCTCAGCGGAACAGCACCACTTTACCACTAATGACTGGGCCTCCATGCGAGACCTGTGCTCCTTGTTGCGCTGTTTCGAGTACTCCACCAACATGCCCAGTGCCGTTAACGCAGTTCTCAGCGTTACTATCCCACTTCTATGCCTTCTTAAAAAAACGCTCCTGGCGATCATGGAAGAGGATGTGGCACAGGAGGGAGAGGGATCATTTTGTAGGGTTTCCGGCTAGTCATTCCCAAGTGGCTCCGAGGGTGGTTTCCTACACCCACAAACGCGAGATGCACAGTTCTTGAGGATGAGGAGGAGATGGAGGAGGAGGAGGAACAATGTTCACAGCAGGGTGGCACCCAGACCAGCTCATGGCCATCACTGATGCATGGCTGGGGGGATACAGAGGACACAGATGATACACCTCCCACTGAGGACAGCTTTTCTTTGCCTCTGGGCAGCCTGGCACACCGATCGCCGAGTTGTCCACATTCTTGGCCACGCTGCTGGATCCCCGTTACAAGGACAACGTACCGTCCTTAATTCAATCACTGGAACGTGATCGTAAGATGAGCGAGTACAAGCGCACGCTGGTAGACGCGCTGCTGGTGGCATTCCCACCTGACAGCGGGGGCACAGTGGAAGCACAAGGCGAAGGCAGAGGACGAGGAAGGGGTGGCCAATGCAGCTGGGGCACCGCCAGCACCTCAAAAGGCAGAGTTAGCATAGCCGAATTGTGGAAAAGCTTTGTCAGCACGCCACAACAACCAGCACCACCAGCTGATATGGAACGTCTTAGGCTGCTTTCACACTAGCGTTCGGCTGTCCGCTCGTGAGCTCCGATCTTCAAGCGGATCCGTCCCCCATTGACTTTACATTGAAAGTCTGGACGGATCCGTCCGAGGCTATTTTCACACTTTTTGCCATTTTAATGCAGACGGATCCGTTCAGAACGGATCCGATCGAACGCTAGTGTGAAAGTAGCCTTAGGAGGCAGCATTTCATTAACATGGTGGAGCAGTATGTGTCCACACGCCTACACGTACTGAATGACGGGTATGCCCCCTTCAACTTCTGGGTTTCCAAATTGGGCACCAGGCCTGAGCTTGCAGTTTACGCCTTGGCGGTGCTGGCCTACCCTGCAGCCAGTGTATTATCTTGACGTGTGTTTAGCACGGCAGGGGGCGTCATCACAGACGAGCGCAGCCTCCTGTCCACAGCCAATGTGGGCAAGCTCACGTTCCTTAAAATGAACCAGGCATGGATCCCTCAGGACTTGTCCGTACCTTGTGCATAATAGACATGCATACCGGCACTAACCAGCCATTGTTATACGTATTTTATTTGATATCATTTCCCTACTTTGTCATTTAAATTTTTGGGTGAAATTCACCAATTTTTGTGTGTATAGTACCTCTGCTATACCTAGTAGACCATTGAAAAAATAAATTGTCAGTTATATATTCTTGGGTGTGATGTACCACTCCTATACCGTAGACCGAAAAAATAAATACAACATTTGTTAGTTACATTTTCTGGTGAAATTCACCAATTTTTGGGTGTAATACCTAGTTGACAGCTTAATAAATTTCAATATTTTTTCTGTTACATTCTTGGGTTGACATTATACAATTTTAGACGTGATAAACACCTGCTATGCATAGTTGACAGGGAATAAAATTTAGTTACAAAAAGTTAAGTCACACTTTTATGCTTTAATAATTTCTCCCATATTTCAACTCTATCATTTTAAATTTGAAAAATGTAATCCTCCCTTGGATGTGGTCTCTCTTTCTCATGCTCCCTCTCTGGCCTGGAACCCTGATTCCCCGCCACCCGTGATCACCATGGTAGGCGCATAAAAGAAAAAGTGTTTTTTGCCCCTTTAGGTGGCGCCACAGATCCTCGGATGAAAGTATGTGTTATAGATCCACTAATTGAAGGATAACAATTAGTAGGTTGGAGTCTCTATAAAAATTGTGTGTGTGTATATCAGCTTACAATATACAGTTGCAAGAAAAAGTATGTGAACCCTTTGGAATTATATGGATTTCTGCAGAAATTGGTCATAACATGTGATCTTATCTTCATCTAAGTCACAACAATAGACCATCACAGTCTGCCTAAACTAATAACACACAAAGAATTAAATGTTACCATGTCTTTTTTGAACACACAATGTAAACATTCACAGTGCAGGTGGAAAAAGTATGTGAACCCCTAGACTAATGACATCTCCAAGAGCTAATTTGAGTGAGGTGTCAGCCAACTGGAGTCCAATCAATGAGATGAGATTGGAGTTGTTGGTTACAGCTGCCCTGCCCTTTAAAAAACACACACCAGCCTATCAGACATTTACCTTATTTAATCAACGCGGACTTCCATGATGATATGGGCTTGTGGGCGGCACTAGGCGATATAGCAATTGATGATTTCCTAGTTGGTCGACTAGTTCCAGAAGTAATGGCATTGAGGACTCGTTTTGGGCATATCCCCTGGACTGTGCCACAATACTCCCAACTTAATTGGTACTGTGAGCAATACTTGTCTAGAACACCGAGTAACTACACCCCTACTTGGTATGATGCACTGTGGAATCAATCTACCGGCAAAAAGGTACGATCTCCCGGCTTTATAATAAAATCTTAGAGATCGACTCGGATCACTAAATATTGGGATATGATATCTAGAGTGGTGCAGGAAATTTGCTTGGTAAGCTCCCCTATCACCCCCTTGGTGGCTCTCCTGAATCTGCCTGATTGTAATTACAAAAGTGTCACACATCTGGTATCGCCGTACTCAGGAGAAGTTGGGGAATGTGTTTTGGGGTGACATTTTACATATACTCATGCTGGGTGAGAGAAATATCTTGGCAAAAGACAACTTTTCTTTTTTTTTTTTTTTTTTTTTTTTTTTAATACAAAGTTGGCATTTGACCAAGATATCTATCTCACCCAGCATGGGTATATGTAAAATGACACCCCAAAACACATTGCCCAACTTCTCCTGAGTACGGCAATACCAGATGTGTCACACTTTTCTGCAGTCTAGGTGGGCAAAGGGGCACACATTCCAAAGAGCACCTTTCGGATTTCACCGGTCATTTTTTACAGATTTTGATTTCAAACTACTTCGCACACATTAGGGCCCCTAAATTGCCAGGGCAGTATAACTACCCCACAAGTGACCCCATTTTGGAAAGACACCCCAAGGTATTCCGTGAGGGGCATGGCGAGTTCCTAGAATTTAAAAAATGTTGTCACAAGTTAGTGGAATATGAGACTTTGTTAGAAAGAAAGAAATAAATAAAAAATCATCATTTTCCGCTAACTTGTGACAAAAAAAAATAAATTCTAGGAACTTGCCATGCCCCTCATGAAATACCTTGGGGTGTCTTCTTTCCAAAATGGGGTCACTAAATTAAATAAAATCTCACATGAACTCACCATACCCCTCACGGAATCCAAATGCGTAAATTTTTTTAGACATTTGGATCCCAGACTTCTTCTCACGCTTTTGGGCCCCTAAAATGCCAGGGCAGTATAAATACCCCACATGTTACCCCATTTTGGAAAGAAGACACCCCAAGGTATTCCGTGAGGGGCATGGCGAGTTCCTCGAATTTTTTTTTTTGGCACAATTTAGCGGAAATTGTTTTTTTTTTTTTTTGTATTTTCTCACAAAGTCTCCCTTTCCGCTAACTTGGGACAAAAATTTCAATCTTTCATGGACTCAATATGCCCCTCATGGAATACCTTGGGGTGTCACATGTGGGGTATTTATACTGTCCTGGCATTTTAGGGGCCCTAAAGCGTGAGAAGAAGTCTGGAATATAAATGTCTAAAAAAATTTAGGCATTTGGATTCCGTGAGGGGTATGGTGAGTTCATGTGAGATTTTATTTTTTGACACAAGTTAGTGGAATATGAGACTTTGTAAGAAAAAACGAAAAAAAAACATTTGCGCTAACTTGGGCCAAAAAAAAGTCTGAATGGAGCCTTACAGGGGGGTGATCAATGACAGGGGGGTGATCAGGGAGTCTATATGGGGTGATCATGGGTGATCAGGGGTTAATAAGTGACAGGGTAGGGGGTGTAGTGTAGTGGTGTTTTCTGGTACTTTACACAGCTACCTGTGTCCTCTGGTGGTCGATCCAAACAAAAGGGACCACCAGAGGACCAGGTAGCAGGTATATTAGACGCTGTTATCAAAACAGCGTCTAATATACCTGTTAGGGGATAAAAAAATCACGTCTCCAGCCTGCCAGCAAGTGATCGCCGCTGGCAGGCTGGAGATCCACTCTCTTACCTTCCGTTCCTGTGAACGCGCGCGCCTGTGTGCGCGCGTTCACAGGAAATCACGGCTCTCGCGAGATGACGCATATATGCGTGACTCTGCGCAGAGCTGCCACCTCCAGACCGCAGATCTGCGTTAGGCGGTCCGGAGGTGGTTAAAGATGACTGCAAGAGCACAGCGCAGACTGCTCAATGAGGTGAAGAAGAATCCTAGAGTGTCAGCTAAAGACTTACAAAAGTCTCTGGCATATGCTAACATCCCTGTTAGTGATTCTACGATATGTAAAACACTAAATAAGAATGGATTTCATGGGAGGATACCACAGAGGAAGCCACTGCTGTCCCAAAAAATCATTGCTGCACGTTTACAGTTTGCACAAGAGCACCTGGATGTTCCACAGCAGTACTGGCAAAATATTCTGTGGACAGATGAAACTAAAGTTGAGTTGCTTGGAAGAAACGCACAACACTATGTGTGGAGAAAAAGAGGCACAGCACACCAACATCAAAACCTTATCCCAACTGTGAAGTATGGTGGTGGGGGCATCATGGTTTAGGGCTGCTTTGCTGCGTCAGGGCCTGGACAAATTGCTATCATCAAAGGAAAAATTAATTCCCACGTTTTTAAGACGTTTTGCAGGAGAACTTAAGGCCATCTGTCAACCAGCTGAAGCTCAACAGAAGATCGGTGTTGAAACAGGACAACAACCCAAAGCATAGAAGTAAATCAACAACAGAATGGCTAAAACAGAAAAAAATACGCCTTCTGGAGTGGCCCAGTCAGAGTCGTGACCTCAATCAGGTTGAGATGTTGTGGCATGACCTCAAGAAAGAGATTCACACCAGACATCCCAAGAATATTGCTGAACTGAAACAGTTCTGTAAAGCGGAATGGTCAAGAATTACTCCTGACCGTTGTGCACGTCTGACCTGGTTAAAGTTATTGTTGCCAAAGGAGTTTCAACCAGTTATTAAATCCAAGGGTTCACATACTTTTTCCACCTGCACTGTGAATGTTTACATGGTGTGTTCAATAAAAACATGATAACATTTAATTCTTTGTGTGTTATTAGTTTAAGCAGACTGTGATTGTCTATTGTGACTTAGATAAAGATCAGATCACATTTTATGACCAATTTGTGCAGAAATCCATATCATTTCAAAGGGTTCACATACTGTTTCTTGCAAATGTACACAAGAAGAATTGTTTAAAAATAAATTGGACAATATAGTAGTGTAAATTTAAAGAAAATTGCATATTTAACTCACTTCATCCAGGAGGTATCGGATGGGATAAACTCAAGACACCCTTCCGGATTACCTCCTGCGCCTGGGTAACCTGTAGGATCTCACGAAATGACAGCAGTCCAAACTCGTACGTCTTGCCAATCATCTTTATTGAACCACAGGGTGAAGGTATCTGCTCAACGCATTTCGGGGTATAAGATGAACCCCTTCATCAGGAGCATATAACATAGTGCATGTTGTACAGTGTATAATTACATAAAACATTTGAAAAATGGCGCTAAAACAGGGTGGAAGACGTCACTTCCGGTTTGCGTTCCAGCGTGAAATGCACTGGAAGTGACGTCCCGCTCCCTTCACATCAAAACAATTCCAGAGCGGTTAAAACAATATGGGGGTTAGTAATAATAATCATAATATTCAGAGTATATTAGTATATTCGCCTCAAGTGTTGTCTTACAAGCTGTTTGTTGTAGACTAGTTTATTGGAGCCCAAAGCCGGAAGTGATATCGCTTTCATGTTCAAAAACTAGCGCTAAAACGGAGTGAACGTCACTTCCAGTTTGCGCTCCAGCGTGGAATGCACCGGAAGTGATGTCCTGCCCAATCCAATCAGGATATAGTACCACAGAGGCTAAAATAATACAAGGTAATACATAAATTTATAGAAATATCTGCAGTACTAGTTATGTATTGATATGTTTGCATGACGTCCCCAAGCTGTTTGTGACAAGTTAGTTTGTCCCGATACATGTAATTTAAGACACTAGAATTGATGCTCCCGATCCAAGGGAGGGACCTAAATAGTAATATTTCTTAGTGGGGGCTAGCTTTTACGGGGGAAGGTTACAAGGTGGCACATACAGGTCCTTCTCAAAAAATAAGCATATTGTGATAAAGTTCATTATTTTCTGTAATGTACTGATAAACATTAGACTTTCATATATTTTAGATTCATTACACACCAACTGAAGTAGTTCAAGCCTTTTATTGTTTTAATATTCATGATTTTGGCATACAGCTCATGAAAACCCAAATTTCCTATCTCAAAAAATTAGCATATTTCATCCGACCAATAAAAGAAGTGTTTTTAATACAAAAAATGTCAACCTTCAAATAATTATGTTCAGTTATGCACTCAATCCTTTTGCAGAAATGACTGCTTTAATGCGGCGTGGCATGGAGGCAATCAGCCTGTGGCACTGCTGAGGTGTTATAGAGGCCCAGGATGCTTCGATAGCGGACTTAGGCCTAGTTCACACGAACGTTTTTTTTTTTTGCGGGTGTACGGGCCGTTTTTTTGTGTTCCGTATACGGAACCATTCATTTCAATGGTTCCGCAAAAAAAACGGAATGTGTTCCGTATGCATTCCGTTTCCGTATTTCCGTTTTTCCGTTCCGTTGAAAGATAGAGCTTGTCCTATATTTGGCCGTAAATCACGGGTCGTGGCTCCATTAAAGTCAATGGGTCCGCAAAAAAAACGGAATGCATACGGAACACATCCGTATGTCATCCGTTTTTTGCGGATCACTAATTTAGAAATACTAGGCCCAGCCTACTTTAGCCATGTGTTCGGTGTTTACAAACTTTGCCAAGAGCACATGTGCAGGTGCTGAAACCGGCCCCAGCCTGTCTGCCTTGCAAGATAGCAGCTTCTCAAGATGGATGTGGAGAAATTGATCCTGCTGATCCAGGAACGTCCTCTGCTTTGGGACACTCGGACGGAGGCCTATCACGACCGCATGTGCAAGGAGCGAGCATGGGACGAGGTGACCCGTGACATGTTGCCCAGAGAGTGGGAGAAGGGCACTTCCTCCAAACGCCGAAAATTAGGTATGACAACCCATGTTGATGTGTTTTATGTGTAAAATGCCTATAATGTCATTGTTACTTGTCAAGCAGTGGTGTATATTGGAGTATATTACACAAGCAGGTAAATCAGTGTTTTTTTTATTTAATGTGCACCATGAGGATGTTGTGTAGCACTTGCTTTTTCAATGTGAAAGTGCTCAGCACTATATATTGCTTGATTATTCATCAGCCATGGCCACCTGTGGCTCACCTGCTGTACTAAAACCTCAATTATAACCATGGCCTGCTGCAGTCTGATATATATTTCATGTGTGGACATGATTAGAGGTATACTGTGTGTATACTGTATACTTATATTGTGTATCCCTGTAATGTCCAAATATCAAGTGTGAATAATGTTTAAAGGCCTGTTATGATTCCCGGGTTACAACAATCCTACTATTTTGCAGGTTATTCAGCCTATTAGGTTTGAAAATCTCCAGTATATGGTATACTAAATTAAGTATTTGCCGGTTTTAATGTAGTAGTAACCATATTTTGTCATGTGATTTTATACGTGTGATTACATTTTTTACGTTACAATTGTTGGTATGTTATGTTTCTACAGTCCAACGCTTAAAGACTCGCTGGCAGTCGTGCCGGGATCAGTTCCGCCGGGAACGAGTTCAGGCCATGGGCAAAAGTGGTGATGGAGGCGTCCGAAAGAAGCCATACCTTTATACCCGGCAGTTGGCTTTCTTAAAGCCAGTGCTGGACCTTAGGCCGTAAGTATGAAATGCCTAGATTATTTAGAATGTTTGCTTAGGAATGTCCCCAAATCTGTTAGTAGTGGCTTATTTTTAGTTAAAAATTTTTCATTTTACCAGTAATGTTTTATAGGCTAGTATACAACTATGGCTTGAGTGCTTAAGCCAGGTACATGTTATAATATCTAGTGTGAATATACTGCCCTTGTCACCACAATGATCACTAAAGTATTCCAGCTACCATTGTTTATCCTGATATGACCGGAACAAATGGCTAACATTATAAACAGGTGAGGATAGCGATAAGGGACAACCATCTGTGCAGCTCTATATTAACATAATAAGGATCTCCAAACGCCTTTTCAGATTGATTAGTTATCCTGATATTCAATATGTGACACGTTTACTGGACCCATGTCATCCAGTGTGGGTTACGAAATGTGGCTTATATGTTCATACAATGTGTGTGTATATGTATGTGTGTATGTATATATGTGTGTGTGTGTATATATATATATATATATATATATATATATATATATATATATATATATATATATATATATATATATATAAAAATCTTATTTATACATTGCTCTCTCATTCCACAGCACCGTTGACAGCCTGGAAGAGCAGAGAGGCCTGGAGTCTACAACCAGTGATGAGGAGCGTGTGGCTGCTCCACAGGATTCCCCTTCTCTGGCCACTGAAGAGCCACTACTGTCGCAACCGTTGGATCCGGCAGAGAGGGAGGAGTCTTCTGCTGTGGAGGTTGGGGCTGAGGTTCATTCGAGCCCCGAACCTTTATTAAGGAGACCATCACGGCGGAGAAGGGGCGCACCACAGCCTGCCGAACCTGCCTTAAATACTCGAGCCATTGTTGAAAGTCAGGTGCTCGAGTATTTAAGGCAGAGAAGGATTGAGGGCAAGGAAGAAAGAATGCTCAGTGGCCTAGCGCCACTTATAGAACCTTTGTCTGCTGAAAAGCAAGATATATTTGTTTCTGTTATGGCTACTGTAGCCAACATTCTAAAAAGCCCTATGGACCCAGTGGAGCTAGTGCGGGCAGTCCATAATGTACATTGTCGGGCTTTAACTATAAGCAGTGGCACATCAGCCCAACCAGGGCCCAGTATGTATTTCCAGCAGCCCATCCAGCAAACTTATTCCCAGCCCCTATTTTCTCAGGAACATGATTTTGCCCCTCGACCCCCTTGTCCTGTACCAAGGATTAGATACCCACCACCCCCTAATGTGGCTGGCCCAAGCACACAGGGCCCTTTTATGCGGGAATTATCCGAAATGTAATTTGTTTTTTGTTTGTTTGTTGGGTATTTGATAGCTGAATATGAAGCACTTTTATTTTTACCATGGAAAATGTTAATTAAAAATATATACAAAGATTGCAAAAATCTCTATCCTTTTATTAGCATCAACATTTAAACAGTATACAACATTACATGTTTGAATTACATCACTACACTCCAAACGTCATACACATCTTTTTATTGATGAATCATTACAACTTGGGCTGGAAATACACATAAAGTCAACGCTGCTCAACCTTCCGGAATCATGTTGTATGTGCTTGAATAATCTCAGAATCCGGGACCTTGGACAGCATCTTTAAAAGTCTTAGGCATGCCTCGGGGAAAAATGACAAGTTTGGAATAAGTATTGCAACATATGGGTGCGTATGCAATCATAACACAAGTCGGATTTAGTTTGGAAGAGGTATTAGAGGGTTGTTGTATACAATCAAATATCTGATTTTTGTAGTCAGGAAAATTGACTAATTTCGCAATTTCAACTACACGAATGTTATTTGACAATTCATACAATATAACCCCAGCCCACAAGCCCACGTCAAGGGTCCTCTTTGTCTTGTGAGTCCCTACACTATCAATATATAACCCCACCACCAACCAAAAAAATAAATAAAAAACTAGGAAAATAAAGTTACTAGGATTACCAGAGTCCAGATTATTTTACACTCTGCCATGAATTACGCCCATCTGCCACGGCACTGCTCCCTCAGGACTTGAAAAATATTCTTCATAGAGGGCCCGAACTGCAAGGGCTGCAGTTCCAGGTCGACCGTGAAGGGTCTGGTCCAATCCTCCGGAAGAAGAATATGTACCAGATTCCAAATCCTCAACTTCTGAGGGACCATCATTAATCCTGACAAAGTTATGCAGGATGACACACGCTTGAATAACCCGGGTGGCATTCTCCGGTGCCATCTGTAAGGATGACAGGAATACTCTCCACTTCTGTGTGAGTATTCCAAACGCACACTCAACATACTGACGAGCTCTACTCAGCCGATAGTTGAAGATACGTCTGCTGTCATCCAGGTTGCGTCTGGGAAAGGGTCGCATGACATGTGGTGCCAAAGCAAACCCTTCATCAGCCACAATTACAAATGGAGCCGGTGGTCCCGCAGAACCTGGCAGCAATCTGGGCTCTGGTAGGGCAAGCTGGTTGGCTCGAAGTCTCTCACACATTCTGGAAGCACTGAAAATGCGCGCATCTGCAGTGCTACCATATGCCCCAATATCCACAATTACAAACTTGTAATTACTGTCAGCCAAGGCCATTAGCACGACAGAGAAATACTGTTTATAATTGTAGTACAGGGACCCTGAGTGAGGCGGCTTCTTAACACGAATGTGTTTGCCATCCAGTGCCCCAATGCAGTTGGGAAACTGCGCATCACCATAAAAACCCTCAGCTATTCGGATCCAATCCTCAGCCTTGGGCTCTGGCATCACCGCTTCCCTGAGTCGCTGCCAAATCACATCACATGTTTGACGAACTATCATAGAAATCGTCGAGACTCCCAGCAGGAACTCAAAATGCAGAGATACAAATGAATTCCCTGTTGCCAAGAATCTGAAAAACAAAAAGAAAAAAAAGATTATATACTATAACATCCACCATTTACAACTAATATAACCAAAGTGGTTGGTCACCCGCTCAGTAAATATGTATAGGCGCTAGTCGTCTAGCCTGAATCACCCAGTCAGATAAAATAGAAAAATAGTAGTGTAGACGTGCACTCTATATGTGTGTGTCTCCTGGTATAGAGTGCCCGTCTACACTACTATTTCTATATTTACCATAGAAAATTTTGGCGCAACACTATGACACATAACAAAATGATAACATTAATAACATGTAATACTATGCACATTCTATAAAATAAATGATGCATACCTCAACGTGACGATGAGCCGTTCCTCTGGAGAAATGCAGCGCCTCATATTTGTGTCCTGGTAGGTGAGGCCAGGGCGCAGAGTCGCTAGCAACAAGTCAAAGCTGCTCACAGACATACGACAATACCGATGAAATTTATCAGGATGCTGTCGCAGATCCACGTACAGCGTGTGGAAATGACCCTTCCTGTGCCGCTGAGAGACAATAGGGTGAACCCACTGCCTCCTCCTCCTCGGTTCCACGTTCTGCAGAGTTGGCTGCGGATCGAAGTCCCGAGAAAGCAGCCAGCACAAGAGAACCAGTTCCTCCTCAGCCATGATACAGCAGAAAATTGTAGCCAGAAACCAATGTCTGCCAAACACAGGATTCCAAATACGCTCTCAATGCTGAAACAAGCTGATGAAAATGGAGTCACAATATCACATGACCAACTTAAATAGGGGGTGTGAAAAAGGGATGTGGCCTAAACTGATGATGTCCAACCTTTTCTATTTCGCTTCTGATCCGCAAAAAACGGATTAAAAACGGAAACCATACGGCTATTCTTTGCGGACATACGGAACGGAAACAGGACGGAAACGGAAACACAACGGAAGTCAAAAACGGACCAACGGATCCGTGAAAAACGGACCGCAAAAAACTAGAAAAGCCATACGATCGTGTGAACTAGGCCTTAAGCTCATCCTGAGTGTTGGGTCTTGCGTCTCTCAACTTTCTCTTCCCAATATCCCACAGATTCTCTATGGGGTTCAGGTCAGGAGAGTTGGCAGGCCAATTGAGCACAGTAATACCATGGTCAGTAAACCATTTACCAGTGGTTTTGGCACTGTGAGCAGGTGCCAGGTCGTGCTGAAAAATGAAATCTTCATCTCCATAAAGCTTTTCAGCAGATGGAAGCATGAAGTGCTCCAAAATCTCCTGATAGCTAGCTGCATTGACCCTGCCCTTGATAAAACACAGTGGACCAACACCAGCAGCTGACATGGCACCCCAGACCATCACTGACTGTGGGTACTTGACACTGGACTTCAGGCATTTTGGCATTTCCCTCTCCCCAGTCTTCCTCCAGACTCTGGCACCTTGATTTCCGAATGACATGCAACAGTCCAGTGCTGCTTCTCTGTAGCCCAGGTCAGGCGCTTCTGCCGCTGTTTCTGGTTCAAAAGTGGCTTGACCTGGGGAATGCGGCACCTGTAGCCCATTTCCTGCACACTCCTGTACATGGTGGCTCTGGATGTTTCTACTCCAGACTCAGTCCACTGCTTCCGCAGGTCCCCCAAGGTCTGGAATCAGTCCTTCTCCACAATCTTCCTCAGGGTCCGGTCACCTCTTCTCGTTGTGCAGCGTTTTCTGCCACACTTTTTCCTTCCCACAGACTTCCCACTGAGGTGCCTTGATACAGCACTCTGGGAACAGCCTATTCATTCAGAAATTTCTTTCTGTGTCTTACCCTCTTGCTTGAGGGTGTTAATGATGGCCTTCTGGACAGCAGTCAAGTCGGCAGTCTTACCCATGATTGCGGTTTTGAGTAATGAACCAGGCTGGGAGTTTTTAAAAGCCTCAGGAATCTTTTGCAGGTGTTTAGAGTTAATTAGTTGATTCAGATGATTAGGTTAATAGCTTGTTTAGAGAACCTTTTCATTATATGCTAATTTTTTGAGATAGGAATTTTGGGTTTTCATGAGCTGTATGCCAAAATTATCAATATTAAAACAATAAAAGGCTTGAACTACTTCAGTTGGTGTGTAATGAATCTAAAATATATGAAAGTCTAATGTTTATCAGTACATTACAGAAAATAAGGAACTTTATCACAATATGCTAATTTTTTGAGAAGGACCTGTATTGTCCAATTTATTTTTAAACAATTCTTATGTGTATATTTTCAGTGTGTGTGTGTGTGTGTGTGTGTGTGTGTGTGTGTAATATATATTTTATAGAGACTCAAACCTACTAATTGTTATCCTTCAATTAGTGGATCTATAACACATACTTTCATCCGAGGGTCTGTGGCGCCATCTAAAGGGGCAAAAAACTTTTTTTTTCTCTGCCTTGACTTTATCCATTAAGGAACTCCCTTGATGGTTGTTTTGCCCCTGGCAGCCTGTTATCCCTCTCACATAAATCGAAAGCTAACGCAACAAATTACCTCTCCTAATGCTTGTACAGGTCCTTCCTTTGGCGCCCCCGCTAGGTACTCTCAAACTTCTTTTCTAGAAGATTAGAGATTAACCCCCCCTTCCTTTTTTATCCTCTCTACCAGGTGCATAAAAGAACATTGAAAGTTGATAGAGCAGATATCAAATTAAATCGTGAACATAACGGGGATGTGCGACATGGTGGGGCAGTAAGTGTGCACACGCCTACACAAACTGACTGACTGTCCCTGCAACTTCTGGGTCTCCAAATTGGGCACATGGCCTGAGCTTGCCCTTTACCCTTTGGAGGTGCTGGCCTGCCGTGCAGCCAGTGTATTGTCTGAACGTGTGTTTTGCATGACTGGAGGGGTTTATCACAGGCTATATTTCCTAATGTTTTGGGAGTGTAGGCTACCTCATCCTCCACCACCGCTTACACCTACACCGTCGCATCCACTGCCTCCTCAACCTCCTTCTACATATGGACCTTGTTCTCCTAGATCAAGATTATTATTTTTACCTATTTTATGTTATTTAAAGTCATTTCCCTATTTACATTCTATCCACATTTGTTTGCAGAGCACTTGCCATGCTCTTGACCACATTTTGATGCCATTTGCAGGCTTCTAGCCCTTTCCATGACATTTTTACAGCCATTTTAGTGCTCAAAAGTTCGGGTCCCTATTGACTTCAATGGGGTTCGGGTTTGTGGTCAAGTTCAGGTCCCGAAATCAAACTTTTTCTCAAGTACGGCTGAACCCGTAGAACCCAAACATCCAGGTGTTCGCTCAACTCTAGTAATAATGTACCAACTTAATTACAACCTCTCCAACATAAATTGGGGGAATATAAAGTTTGGAGGGAGTAATACCATCTAAAAATTAGCTTAGAGTAAGCCACATGGTGGTGTGCACATGATGTGCTAGGTGTTGATGTTAAATAAGCTTTTATTATTGCTCCTGGAAATAATTTTCTCAAAACTACAGTTAACATTTATGTTTCTTAGTATTTGAGACTTATGAGGAATTGAGGGGGATTTCCAATTCTGCGCTATACATTGGAGAGAGGCTGTTAAAACGTAGCATAGAACAGTTCTTTGAGGGGTTGAGTACTTATTAATATTAAGACTTAACAAAAAAGGTGTTAGGATTAAACAGTATTTTGGTCTTAAGTCTGGAGTTAATTAGGTGGGCTATTTCTTTAAAAAAAAATCTAATAGCTGGGCATACCCAAAATATATGTAATAATGTACAGACTTGATTACAAACTCTCCAACATAAATTGGGGGAATTTGTATAAGGTTTGGAGGGTGTAATACCATCTAAATAACAGCTTAGCGTAAACTTAATCGTGATCTGCACGTGACGTGCTATGTATTGAGGTTAAATAAGCTTTTTTTTTTTTTTTTTGTCATAAGGATGCTGATGAAATACACAAATCTAAGTTGGGTTCTACTTATTGTAAATAGAAGTTTTGTATCCCTTTTAATGGTTTATCTACTCTATTTTTCAATAGTACATGTATTTGGGGGAGGGGTCTTAGTGGGCGAGAACTCATTTTCATTGATGAATGTTTGGATTTGAAGATATTTATATAAATCTGATTTATCTAGACCATATTTATTGCTCAAGAATAATACATTATGGAGTATTTGATTATTATAGAGATCTTGTACTGTATGTTTTCAATGCCTGATTGTAACCATGTGGAAACATTGTTGGATTGTTTGGTTTTGGAACGGTTAAGGGATTTATATATACTGAATTGGTATAGAATTTTAGGTAGTATTAGCATTTTATACAGTGATATTTTCCCCCACCACCATATTTCAAAGGAATTTAAATGGTTGATATCTGTTTGGAGTTTGAGTAGTAACGGATTAAAGTTATCTTTAACCATATTTAAAATTGTGTATGATAATTGGATGCCCAAATATGGAATGTGATTTTCTTGCCAATTGTAGGGGAAGCTGGACTGTGTTATCATTTTATTGGTATGGGATATTTTCATGCCTAATAGTTAAATTTCTACTGTTGACTTTATAGTATGATATGTAACTAAATGTTTGAATAGTAGAATAGATTTTATCTAGTGATCTGAGGGGGTCGCATGAACAGATGATAATATCATCCGCAAATAAATCTGTACAAATGACTGGATCACTACAGCTGAGTTATCAGGATAAGGTGCTCTTGGTCCTTGTGACCCACCCAGTCACAGAAAACAATATAATGCAATAGTAAATATAGGACCAGGCACTTAAATATGGCGTCAAACCGAGATATCTAATTTATTGGAGAATATAACCCATAAAAAGGTAGTAAAACTAATGGCGGCACATAAACTCAGTTTGTGTGTAATCTCCGATTCTTATTCCTGAGATTTCCAGGGAGGATCCAAGACTAAGGGTCCTTATCTGGCTTGGGAATACTGATAATTGTTGCTTGCATCATTTCTCTAGAAAACTGACAATCTATCATTGTTTGGTTAAATGTATTTTTTAAATGTGGGATGACCATGAGGTCCTAGTGCGGCTAAAACAGCGTTGCTATCTTGTATATACAGAAGACTTAGCAGTGGGCAGTCCTGAACAGCTGCGTGTGCGCTCCCGTTCGACCGCTGAAGTGACTTGCTTCTAGAGCAATGTAATTCCCACTCTAGAGACTAATAAAGCGCCAAGCGCTCTCAGAAGGAAGAGGGCGTTTTTAACTGTGGAAAGAGCCGATTGGTTGAGGTGAGGCTGGGCATTCCCGAGATGATCCTAAGTAATTCTGTGTAGTTGGGGAGGGCGGTCTTAGCCTCAGGTAAGGGCATCAGCAGCCATCTTTAGAAGATTATCAGAAAGAAGTCTTGTGAGGAGCGGTTGCTATGGACAGAATCATATTAAACAAGTGGTATGTGAACACAATAATTAATAATTATGGAATATCACCACAGCAGCAACAACATATATGAAAATTGAATTTTGAGTGAAAATATAACAGTTACCCTTTAATGGTAAGATTATGTTCATAGTAATCTAGACGTAGGGAACTAATTTGCCTCTTAGGTGTGGTTGATAGACTGGCACACTATATCTGGAAACAAATAGAGAGCAGACAGAATTAATTTGGCATAAATTATTTATTTTTCCTCGTGTGTGTGTGCAATAAACATATAGATAAAAAATGAAGGAGATATAAAAAGTGAAAAAATGACGAATGAATAAAAATAAACTATATCATTGGCGGAGATATAATATTCAAGATTGTCCCTCCTAGGGCAAAGCCACTGTTTCTAAGCTGTTAAAAATCTCAGTTCATCAGCAGTGCAATTGCCCCTGGGTTAGTTCTCAGCCATTTTAGACTGTGGATGTTAAAGTTGTCAGTTGATCAGCGGCTGTGCAGACAGGAATGGTCCACTGGATATACAGTACAGACCAAAAGTTTGGACACACCTTCTCATTCAGAGAGTTTTCTTTATTTTCATGACTATGAAAATTGTAGATTCACGCTAAAGGCATCAAAACTATAAATTAACACATGTGGAATTATATACATAACAAAAAAGTGTGAAACAACTGAATGTCATATTCTAGGTTCTTCAAAGTAGCCACCTTTTGCTTTGATTACTGCTTTGCACACTCTTGGCATTCTCTTGATGAGCTTCAAGAGGTAGTCACCTGAAATGGTTTTCACTTCACAGGTGTGCCCTGTCAGGTTTAATAAGTGCGATTTTCTTGCCTTATAAATGGGGTTGGGACCATTAGTTGCATTGTGGAGAAGTCGGGTGGATACACAGCTGATAGTCCTACTGAATAGACTGTTAGAATTTGCATTATGGCAAGAAAAAAGCAGCTGAGTAAAGAAACACGAGTGGCCATCATTACTTTAAGAAATGAAGGTCGGTCAGTGCGAAAAATTGGGAAAACTTTGAAAGTGTCCCCACCAAGTGCAGTCACAAAAACCATCAAGCGCTACAAAGAAACTGGCTCACATGCGGACCGCCCCAGGAAAGGAAGACCAAGAGTCACCTCTGCTGCAGAGGATAAGTTCATCCGAGTCACCAGCCTCAGAAATCGCAGGTTAACAGCAGCTCAGATTAAAGACCAGGTCAATGCCACATAGAGTTCTAGCAGCAGACACATCTCTAGAACAACTGTTAAGAGGAGACTGTGTGAATCAGGTCTTCATGGTAGAATATCTGCTAGGAAACCACTGCTAAGGACAGGCAACAAGCAGAAGAGACTTGTTTGGGCTAAAGAGCACAAGGAATGGACATTAGACCAGTGGAAATCTGTGCTTTGGTCTGATGAGTCCAAATTTCAGATCTTTGGTTCCAACCACCGTGTCTTTGTGTGACGCAGAAAAGGTGAACGGATGGACTCTACATGCCTGGTTCCCACCGTGAAGCATGGAGGTGTGGGGGTGCTTTGCTGGTGACACTGCTGGGGATTTTTTCAAAATTGAAGGCATACTGAACCAGCATGGCTACCACAGCATCTTGCAGTGGCATGCTATTCCATCCGGTTTGCGTTTAGTTGGACCATCATTTATTTTTCAACAGGACAATGACCCCAAACACGCCTCCAGGCTGTGTAAGGAGAGTGATGGCGTGCTGCGTCAGATGACCTGGCCTCCACAGTCACCGGGCCTGAACCCAATCGAGATGGTTTGGGGTGAGCTGGAGTGAAGGCAAAAGGGCCAACAAGTGCTAAGCATCTCTGGGAACTCCTTCAAGACTGTTGGAAGACCATTTTAGATGACTACCTCTTGAAGCTCATCAAGAGAATGCCAAGAGTGTGCAAAGCAGTAATCAAAGCAAAAGGTGGCTACTTTGAAGATCCTAGAATATGACATATTTTCAGTTGTTTCACACTGTTTTCTTATGTATTTAATTCCACATGTGTTAATTCATAGTTTTGATGCCTTCAGTGTGAATCTACAATTTTCATAGTCATGAAAATAAAGAGAACTTTTGGTCTGTACTGTATAATTATAGTGGTGTGATTTCTATATATCCGCTGTGAAATAATGCTCAGAATGTCTCTGATGGACTTGTGCTATTGTGTATCTGCTGTTTTGCCCTGTGAATATCCAGCTTTACATTAAATAAATGTTGTGGGGAAGCGCTTCCTATTAATGTATAGTATCCTTAGCTGTATGGACAAGCAGGTATTTTACCAGGCGTGTTTCGGAGTCTGAACGGACTCTTTCCTCAGAACTGACTCCTTCCTACTGGCTGGGTGAGTCAGTCATACTTAGAGCACCTTACATGACAATAGATGGGTGAGCATCTATAAAACTCATTGTCCTTGTACTTGAATTCCAATTTTGTCTCTTAGTCTTGTAATATGGGCTTGATCTTGTGTGTAATGCGATAGTTTGTTTTCTTTTTCAGCTTTTTCAGTTTGTCGTTTAGGTTTATTTGTCAATTTTTTTTGTAATGTGAACTGTATTTGATTAGGAGACCTCTGATATACGCGTTGTGGGCATTCCAGACAGTGAACTTATTGGTCTCAGGATGTCACAACCAGACAGCTGAGAAGCTCTGACAGAAGCCTTTCAGAACCTCCTCCTTGAGTTTTCTTTGTTTTTGGTTTTCAGTTCCTCATCTCAGTTAGCCTCTCTCAGCTGTCATGTAGTTGGACTGATTGCATCCCTTTAAATTCCTCCCCATAATGCATTAGTTTGTGGTTTATAAAGCTTCCTGGAGTGTGTGCATGCATCCTGATCCTATCAGTCTTCTACAAGTTAAGTGTTTTACATTCATTTGTGATTTTCTGTTTGCTGGATCCCAGGTGACCCTGACTCGCTCCGTGTCTAGTGTAGGGAGCCGGTGGTCGTGTCCCTTCACTATTGTAGGGTGTTCAGGTATTATATAGTCGAGGTACGAGGATATGCGATCATCCACTATTGGGATTATTGCATAGGCTGAGCAGTAAGGGAGAGAGCCAGGTCTGATGCAGGGGTCTCCCTTTTTGTTTCTTAGTTTGGATCCAGTGAGTCATATATTCATTTTGCATTGTCTTGTTTCCTGTACACCTTCCATGATATTATAAACCGCCAAAACCGTCTCAAGCATAGATCCGGTTTCACTTTTGACTGAACGCTTCCAGGGTCTTTCATTGGAGGTAGCTGATCTCCGTTAGACTCTTTCTCAGTTTCTAGTGACCGGTTCAGCTTGCGTTCATGGAGTTTGTTCTGAGCCTAAGATCTCGCTCCCGGATACGTTCTCCGGGGGTAGTGAGAATTTTGTGCATTTCAGAGAGGCTTGCAAGCTCCAATTTCGCCTTCTTCCCCATTCCTCTGATGAGGAACAGAGGGTGGGGATCATTATATCGCTGCTCAGGGGTAACGCTCAGTCGTGGGCTTTTTCACTGCCCGTGGGGGCACGGACCCTCCGTTCAGTGGATGAATTCTTTTTAGCCCTGGGTCAGATATATGCTAATCCGGATCGTGTTGCTTTGGCTGAGTCTAGACTACGTCTGTTATGCCAGGGTAAACAATCTGCAGAGATATACTGCTCAGAATTTCGGAGATGGGCAGCTGATACTGGTTGAAATGATGCTGCACTCCGAAGTGAATTTTGCCATGGTCTTTCAGAGGGATTGAAAGATGCATTTGCCTTTCATGAGAGGCTTATCTCCTTGGACGCTGCTATGTCTCAGGCCGTTCGTATTGACAGGCGTCTTAGAGAGAGGAGAGATCTCTCCTTCCTGTCATACTCAGTCCCAGGACAGTGCGGCGGTCTCATTTAGTGCGAAGGGGTCTCAGTCGCTGTCAGCCCCTTCTGAGCAGGAGCCCATGCAGCTGGGGTTGATTGCCTCTGACAATAGAAGATTCAACCCGCATGGGAAGGTTTGTTTTTGTTGTGGAGGTATAAATCATTTGGCAAATGTTTGTCCCTCTAGGAGATTCAGGCAGTTTTCTGGGAGTAATAAAGAAACAAAGGAAAAAATCTTTTAAAAATGTTCCATCTGTTACTATTGGCAGGGTTGAGGCGGAAATTGAAGGTTTTCTGTTTGCTTGTAGTTCCCGTTTTGTCCTGCCTGCCAGGGTGGCGCTAGAGAGCAAGAACATTTTTTGTGATATTTTTGTAGATAGTGGAGCAGCTGTCAATCTCATTGATAATCATTTTGCGATAACTCATGGTTTCCAGGTGTGCACTTTGGGAAAGGATATTCCTGTTTTTGCTATTGATTCCGCTCCACTTTCTCAGAAATCATTAAAGGGCATAGTTCACAATATCCGTTTAATTGTGAGTGATGCTCATGTTGAGGATGTCATGTTTCGCCCTTAGCGGATTACCTACTCCTCTTGTGTTGGGGCTACCCTGGCTCACTAAACATAACCCCACCATTGATTGGCAAGCGAGGCAAATAAATGGTTGGAGTGACTTTTGCAGAGAGAATTGCCTCACGACATCTGTTTCTGAGGTTTCTACTAAGACTGTACCACCTTTTCTCTCTGAATTTTCGGATGTCTTCTCTGAGAGTGGAGTTCAGGATTTGCCCCCGCACAGGGAGTACGATTGCCCTATTAATCTCATCCCAGGCGCCAAGCTGCCTAAATCTCATTTATACAATCTTTCCCAACCTGAAAGGGTCGCTATGCGTGCTTATATCTCTGAGAGTCTGAGAAAAGGACACATACGACCCTCGAAATCACCTGTTGCCGCAGTTTTTTTCTTTGTTAAAAAAAAAATGGTTCTTTAAGACCATGTCTGGATTTCAGGGAGCAGAACAGTATCACTATTCGTGACCCTTATCCGCTTCCTCTGATCCCGGACCTGTTTAACCAGATTGTTGGGGCTAAAGTCTTTTCCAAGTTAGATCTAAGAGGGGCATACAACCTGGTCAGGGTCAGAGAAGGAGACAAATGGAAGACGGCCTTCAATACCCCTGAGGGCCATTTTGAGAATTTGGTTATGCCTTTTGGTTTGATGAATGCCCCAGCCGTTTTTCAGCATTTCGTGAACAGCATTTTTTATCATTTAATGGGAAAATTTGTATTAGTGTATTTGGATGACATTTTGATATTTTTTTCTCCTGATTTCAAAACTCATAAGGAACACTTACTTCAGGTCTTGCTCATCCTGCGGGAGAATAAATTATACGCGAAACTGGAAAAATGTGTGTTTGCGGTTCCAGAGATTCAATTTCTGGGGTTTCTTCTCTCCGCTTCTGGTTTTCGCATGGACCTCGAGAAGGTCCGCGCTGTGCTTGAGTGGGAGCTTCCTGAGAATCAGAAGGCGCTGATGCGTTTTTTAGGCTTTAATTATTACAGGAAGTTTATTTTGAATTATTCCTCTATTGTTAAACCACTCACTGATATGACCAGAAAGGGGGTAGATTTTTCTTCCTGGTCGGTAGAGGCGCGTAAGGCCTTTTCTAATATCAAGGAGAGTTTTGCTTCCGCTCCCATCTTGGAACAACCTGATATTTCTCTACCCTTCATAGTTGAGGTTGATGCTTCTGATGAATGGCGCCATTGGCTAGAGGGAGCCAGACACCCTATTACCGTGTTTACTGACCATAAAAATCTGGCCTACTTACAGTCAGCCAAACGTCTGAACCCGAGACAGGCCAGATGGTCTTTGTTCTTTTCAAGGTTTAATTTTGTTGTCACGTTCCGCCCTGGGGTTAAGAATGTGAAGGCAGATGCCCTGTCACGTTGTTTTCCGGGAGGTGGGAATTTTGAAGACCCTGGTCCCATTTTGGCTGAAGGTGTGGTGGTCTCTGCTCTTTTTCCTGAAATTGGAGGCAGAGGTGCAGGCAGCCCAGTCAGAGGCTCCTGATCTTTGTCCTCCTGGGAGGTTGTTTGTGCCTCTCGCTTTAAGACACAAGATTTTTAAGGAACACCACGATATGGTCCTTGCTGGGCACCCGGGGGCAAGAGCCACAGTGGATCTCATTGCTCGGAGATTCTGGTGGCCTGCGCTTCGTAAGTCGGTTGAGGGTTTTGTGGCAGCCTGCGAGACTTGCGCTCGTGCCAAAGTCCCTCATTCACAGCCATCAGGTCCTCTCCTTCCCTTACCCATTCCTTCCCGTCCTTGGACACATCTGTCCATGGACTTCATAACGGACCTGCCTCGTTCCTCGGGGAAGACTGTGATTCTGGTGGTGGTGGACCGTTTTAGCAAAATGGTGCATTTCATCCCTTTTCCTGGTTTGCCCAATGCTAAGACGCTGGCGCAGGCATTTATTGATTACATTGTCAAATTGCATGGTATTCCTTCAGACATAGTCTCTGATAGGGGCACGCAGTTTGTTTCCAGATTCTGGAAGGCTTTCTGTTCTCGCTTGGGGGTTCGGTTGTCATTCTCTTCTGCTTTCCACCCGCAGTCGACTGGCCAGACAGAGTGCGTCAATCAGAATCTGGAGACATATCTGCGCTGTTTTTGTGGCGGAGAATCAGGAGGATTGGTGTTCTTTTTTTGTCCCTTGCTGAGTATGCTTTAAATAACCGTCGCCAGGAGTCCTCTGATAAGTCACCATTTTTTGGTGCATATGGGTTTCATCCGCAGTTTGGGACTTCCTCGGTAGAGGGGTCTTCTGGTTTACCTGATGAGGACAGATTCTCCTCGTCTTTGTCATCTATTTGGCAAAAGATTCAGGATAATCTAAAGAGCATGAGTGAGAGATATAAGCGTGTGGCAGATAAGAGACGTGTGCTTGGTCCGGACCTGAATGTTGGTGATCTGGTGTGGTTGTCTACCAAGAATATCAAATTGAAGGTTCCCTCCTGGAAGTTGGGTCCTAGGTTTATTGGGCCTTACAAAATCCTGTCTGTCATCAATCCTGTTGCCTACCGTCTTGATCTTCCTCAGACTTGGAAGATCCATGTTTTTCATAAGTCCTTATTGAAACCTTATGTTCAACCCATTGTACCCTCTCCTTTGCCTCCTCCTCCGATTATGGTTGATGGGAATCTTGAATTTCAGGTCTCTAGGATTGTGGATTCTCGTCTTGTCCGCGGTTCTCTCCAGTACCTCATTCATTGGGAGGGTTATGGTCCTGAGGAGAGGATGTGGGTCCCAGTGACGGACATTATGGCCACTCGTCTCATCAGGGCTTTCCATAGGTCCCATCCTGAGAAGGTGGGCTCTGAGTGTCCAGAGTACACTCGTAGAGGGAGGGGTACTGTCACAACCAGACAGCTGAGAAGCTCTGACAGAAGCCTTTCAGAACCTCCTCCTTGAGTTTTCTTTGTTTTTGGTTTTTAGTTCCTCATCTCGTTAGCCTCTCTCAGCTGTCATGTAGTTGGACTGATTGCATCCCTTTAAATTCCTCCCCATAATGCATTAGTGTGCGGTTTATACAGCTTCCTGGAGTGTCTGTGCATGCATCCTGATCCTATCAGTCTTCTACAAGTTAAGTGTTTTACATTCATTTGTGATTTTCTGTTTGCTGGATCCCAGGTGACCCTGACTCCCTCCGTGTCTAGTGTAGGGAGCCGGTGGTCGTGTCCCTTCACTATTGTAGGGTGTTCAGGTATTATATAGTCGAGGTATGAGGATATGCGATCATCCACCATTGGGATTATTGCATAGGCTGAGCAGTAAGGGAGAGAGCCAGGTCTGATGCAGGGGTCTCCCTTTTTGTTCCTTAGTTTTGGATCCAGTGAGTCATATATTCATTTTGCATTGTCTTGTTTCCTGTACACCTTCCGTGACACAGGAAGGTCGTTAGTCTGGAAGTATTCCTGGATGTCCCTCTCTAATTTATGCTATATCTCTTTATCAGATAGTTGTTAATGTGCCAGACATGTTCTGGGCTGGGTATGTTGGTTTCCTTTTGTGGTGATTAGGGGGACATGGTCTGACCATTCGGTCCTATTTGTAAATAAGCTATTAGTTGGAGGGAGTGTTTGTTTTCTAAACAGTAATCTATTCTAGTATATATGTCATGACATGTTGAATAGAAGGTATAATCTCTTTCATTTGCATTAATGCAGAACCAGGAATCATATAAATCATTCTCTAGTATTCATAGATTTAATGAAGGGGTAGATCTCCTGTTCCGGCTAGTTGTATCTAAAACTAGAATAGCTATGATGTTGAGGTCACCAAATATGAGTAGATGACCTTTTTGAACTTTTGCCAGCTTTTTGGCGAATTTATTTAAGAAGGAAATCTGAAACATTGGGGCCATATAAATTACATATTGTGTATTGTTATATTATTCAGCTTACATACCAGAACAAGAAACTTTCTGTTATCCTTCAATAGACTTAGTTTCTCAAATGCTATAGGGTTTTTAATTGTGATACATACTCCTGCCTTTGATAGAGATGTGTGAATATCTTTCTTTCATGTAACTAGATTGATTTTCTTATGAAGTTGCCTTACGCTGCTTGTTCCTTATCTCAACTGCCTTCCCTCCCCCTTTGCTTCAAGCTGTCTGTTTGTCCAACACTGAAGCGAGAATGGAGGGGGATTGAAGCTGCAAGAAGCCCCTCACTTCTCCCACAGGATGATGTATAGACTGTAGAAGAATGCTTGAGCCAATTATTTAGCTACAGGATTCACATATTCTATGCCTTTATAGCACCTCCTTGAAATGTCATATATGATGTAAGCAGTATTAATGTTAGTAAGACTCCATTATAAGATGGCGTCTGTGCACAGATGTTTACATTAAACTCACATACCAAAGTTTGTAAGATGCAAAGTGCACACTGCGCAGACTCAAAGTATTATCTCCTTTCTTCTTACCTTTTTTTTTCCTTCTTAGCCAATGAAATAATGGTATGAGCCTCAGAGGGGGCCCCCACCCTCTGAAGATGTAAAATGGCTTTACTCATTATAATAAACAAAGAGATTGTATCTGACCAGCTTGTGTCAGCATCTAGTCTCTGTGCCATGCATGGATATTAACCCCTTGGGGTACCCTGATTTGGAGCACCAGAGTGTATTTTAAATGCTTTAATTAAAGCAACTTTAACAGTTGGCGCCTGCACGTGGGGCTCATTCAAAGTGATCATCAACAGCCTACACATAGAACCTGACGAACAGCAGAAAGGAGATGACCGCGGTTTTAGTACTGTAGAAAGGTGAGAAAACCCATTTATCTTACCTGCCTCTCTGCTATTCAGTTTGTCACGTCATGGTGGCTTAATCTACTGTACGTAGAAGCCCATGTAGTAGTCAGCAGGAATGCTGAAAGTCTGGGGTCTATATAACCATAGTCTTAATTGACGGATCACTCTGGTGTGTGTATAGATGATTGTCTGACGAGTTAATTGAGTACAGATGGTTAAGACCACAGGCAAAGGAAGGGGAAAAGTGACCTCCTGGTTTTGACTAGAGGGCATTGTAGTGCCGAGGTGTGGAACAAAATTCCGGCCACTGAACCTGATCAGGGGCGGGCGATTATTTCACCTGACCTCAGGTGCAGGGGAGTCCCTGGCTGACTAGTCGGACACGATTGAGCCAACCAGAGGGAAGGGTAAATACTTTGTCTGTGGAGGAAAGGGTTTAAAGGTGCCGGCTCACTCCTTTATTTTGTCTGTCAGTCTGCAACATTGCTGTTGAAATGGGCCAATTCCAGTTGCATGAAGGAGCAGAATATATAGCTGCCAGCTAGTAGCCAGGAAAGAGGGAACAAAGTATGTGAAAAACTATAAAAAGTTGATGAAGATTACAGGATGTGATATTAATGGAGAACTGAATGTTGAAATATGGGAAAGAGTGGTACAGCGATGTCGGGGAAAGTTGAGTGATGAAGGAAAAAGATGTACATGTGTACTGTGGGACAAGATGAGCCACCACCCTAAAATGGCACTCAAGAAACGAAAGGTTTCACTGCCCCCAACAGAGACCTGAGGGGTGGCTCTAGTATCTGCGGACAAAAAGTCTCAGGAAAGTTGGATGGCTTCTTGAGAGATAAGAGTCATGGGGGGGGGGGGGGGCTGACAGCCGTGGTGGACTAATTTCCATCCCCCAGCTTTAGCAGAGAAGCATACAGTCAGGTCCATAAATATTGGGACATTGACACAATTCTAACATTTTTGGCTCTATACACCACCACAATAGATATAAAATGAAACAAACAAGATGTGCTTTAACTGCAGACTGTCAGCTTTAATTTGAGGGCATTTACATCCAAATCAGGTGAACGGTGTAGGAATTACAACAGTTTGCATATGTGCCTCCCACTTGTTAAGGAACCAAAAGTAATGGGACAGAATAATAATCATAAATCAAACTTTCACTTTTTAATACTTGGTTGCAAATCCTTTGCAGTCAATTACAGCCTGAAGTATGGAATGCATAGATATCACCAGACGCTGGGTTTCTTCCCTGGCGATGCTCTGCCAGGCCTCTACTGCAACTGTCTTCAGTTTCTGCTTGTTCTTGGGGCATTTTCCCTTCAGTTTTGTCTTTTAGTAAGTGCAATGCATGCTAAATCGGATTTAGGTCAAGAGATTGACTTGGCCATTGCATAACATTCCACTTCTTTCTCTTAAACTCTTTGGTTGCTTTTGCAGTATGCTTTGAATCATTGTCCATCTGCACTGTGAAGCGCCTTCTAATGAGTTCTGAAGCATTTGGCTGAATTTCAGCAGATAATATTGCCATAAAAAACTTCAGAATTCATCCTGCTGCTTTTGTCAGCACTCACATTATCAATAAAGACAAGAGAACCAGTTCCATTGGCAGCCATACATGCCCACGCCATGACTGATGAGGTGGCATGTTTAGGATCATGAGCTGTTCCTTTCCTTCTCCATACTCTACTCTTCCCATCACTCTGCTAAAAGTTAATCTTGGTCTCATCTGTCCATAGGATGTTGTTCCAGAACTGTGAAGGCTTTTTTAGATGTCGTTTGACAAACTCTAATCTGCCCTTCCTGTTTTTGAGGCTCACCAATGGTTTACATCTTGTGGTGAACCCTCTGTATTCGCTCTGGTGAAGTCTTCTCTTGATTATAGACTTTGACACACATACACCTACCTCCTGGAGAGTGTTCTTGACCTAGCCAACTGTTGTGAAGGGTGTTTTCTTCACCAGGGAAATAATTCTTTGGTCATCCATCACAGTTGTTTTCTGTGGTCTTCCAGATCTTTTGGTGTTGCTGAGCTCACTGGTGCGTTCCTTCATTTTAAGAATGTTCCAAACAGTTGTTTTGGCCACTCCTAATGTTTTTGCTATCTCTCTGATGGGTTTGTTTTTGTTTTTTCAGCCTAATGATGGCTTGCTTCACTGATAGTGACAGCTCTTTGGATCTCATCTTAAGAGTTGACAGCAACAGATTTGAAATGCTAATAGCACACTTGAAATGAACTCTGGACCTTTTTATCTGCTCATTGTAATTGGTATAATGGGGGAATAACACACACCTGGCCATGGAACAGCTGAGAAGCCAATTGTCCCATTACTTTTGGTTCCTTAACAAGTGGGAGGCACATATGCTAACTGTTGTAATTCCTACACCGTTCACCTGATTTGGATGTAAATAACCTCAAATTAAAGCTGACAGTCTGCAGTTAAAGCACATCATCTTCGTTTCATTTCAAATCCATTGTGGTGGTGTCAAAAATGTTAAAATTGTGTTGATGTCCCAATATTTATGGACTTAACTGTATAGTCTGCTAGGCAAACACTTCTTAGATAAGAGATGCAGGCAATGAAAATAAAATGACTATGAGAAGGGGGGATGTGTGTAATAACCTTTTGCAAGACGAAGAAAGGTGAAGATTGCTTAATCATTTTCTTTCTTCTTTCCCAAGCAGCTGACCTCCAGCCTTTAACAAAAATTATAATATATGTGCAACACCAATTAAGACCATGTGGCATATAAGATAATTTGGGTTTGACAAAAATTATTGTATGATTATAACTTGTAGGCTGTCTTGTTTTGATTAATCACAGAGCGAAGACCAGAAGACATTGGAAATAACAGCAGAGCAGCAACAGAGATCATCAGCAATTCTGGGGGTGGTGTGTCTATCTGTTTCCAGGAAAGCTGTGTTTGTTTGTGCTGCAAGTTTTACGATGAAACTAACACTGTGTGGCTGGGGTGGAAGCCATAAATTATTCAGTGGAATGTGAGTGGGTGTGGCTTTGAATTGTAGTTGAATTGAGTATGTGTGAAGACTGATGGATGCTTGGAAGAGCTGTGTGTGCAATACATACTTCACATAAGGGTGTAGTTATGAGCTGTTTGTGAAAATGAGCAGATGATGGCGGCAGCAAGAAATGCACAAATGTGAATGTGTATGGAGTACAATATTTCTTTTTATATAATATGCGCATTGGGGATTTTTATTTGATTTTTCTTGGAAGATTCGGTCTTTTATTAGTACCAAAAGTGTTGATTGAGCTCTAAATATTTTTTTATTGAAGTCAATGAAATGTTTCTTATGGGCCCTTCATGTGTTCATGTCTGTATTGTCAGATCTGTTTGTTTCAATGTTTGTGGTTATGTGTTATATGTTAAATGTTCTACTAACATCAGAGATCTGTCCTCATGAACATCTGAAAATAGACTGACTGACTGAAAGAGGGAGGATTACAACGTCCAACTGGAAGGGGTAGACCTAGATGACTTAGAGGGGAGGGAGGAGGACAGGGTGGACATTACAGACAACAACAGCCCTTGTGCCCATGCCCTAGTTACAAGACACCCCCATGAAAGATGAGAAGTCCTGTGTTTCAGTCTATTAAATTCCACATTAGGGAAAGCTGCATACTTTTGTAAACCAAAATGCACAGTAACGTCAAACAGCATTGGTGGTTCAGTGGTGCCAACCATTTGTAGTGTTCCTCGGGCCGTGCCTCAGCCCTGATGCCAAATGCCTCACTGAAGTGAGGAAAAAGTAATTTTCCCACCCTATAATGGTCCTGGAAGATGGACCTGCAGAGTCTGCGGGACACAGAACCCAGATGAGAGAGAGAGTTGTGCTGTGTGTGGTAATCCTCGTCCACACCACACGAGAGGATTGTATTCTGTGATGACCATGCCCGGATCACTGTACGTCCCCACAGACAACCATGTTTTTGTCAGGAGGATGACACAAAGACAGGTGAGGGGGAAAAGTTAGATCAAATTAGGAAATAGGCAATCCAGTATTGGCTGTGCTTTTAAACATTTTAACAGCTTCAAGTCTGGCCCTAATGGTATCCCTCTCTCTAGGTGATACAGAAGTAGTCCAGTTTTTGATTGATACTGGAGCAGTCAAAACAGTTATACACAGCAAGCATGTCCTCCCTTGACTTAATCTCCAAGGACACCAGTCTTTGGGTAGAAGTGGATGGGAAAGTAGTACACTCCCCTTTTTAACAGAACCCATCCGTATTAGATTTGCCCTTCACCGAGAAGTGCTTGCCCGTTTGCTGTCAGTGATAACTCCCCTTGTTCACTCCTGTGTACAGACTTGCTTGCAAAAGTACATGCTAGCGTCTCATATCAGGACGGCACTGTGAAGCTTACAGGTGCCCTCAATGACCAGGAACTTTCTTTGTTGGCCTTTCGTGATAAAACTCCCTGGTCCATGTTTGTAGAGACTTTTTGTTTGAAAAAAAAAAAGGCAGATTGTATCCCCCTTTTAACACTTTTTTTGTACCTTGTTAAAAAAAAATAAAAAAAAAAGAGTAAACACACTCCACTGTGATTGATTCTGCATGTTTTCTTTTCAGCACCATTACATCCAGACAGTAGGTATTTGTTTGCCTTCACACATGAGGGTAAACAGTATACCTAGGTGCTGCTGTAGGGAGCCTAGAACTCACCCAGTATGTATACTGCAGCTATGTCACTCCTGTCCTTTTTAGCTGATCTTGGCTGCAAGGAAGAAAAACAAAGAGAAAAACTTTGTTTTGTTGCATTACTGCTACTTCTCTGGGGTGAAACATCTAATTCCTGAATGTAAAAAGGCTGTGGAGAATATCCCTTTTTTCCCAGAAACATGAATGCACTTAGGACATTTTTGGGCCCTTGTTTCTTACCGCAGACCTTAGATACACAAGTTTGATGCAGCATCTTTATGATTGTTTGTCCTTTAGTCCCTTCCACCTTATAAATGAGGTGGTAGATGCCTTTTATTGCCAAAGCTGGCAATTTTGTGCTCCCCCGCACTGGGCCAATCAGATTATCACATTTAGATTGTTATTCTGCCACAGATGTACGTTAGAGATTATCCCCTGATTGGTTGTGAGTGATAGCCCCTGTACAAGCAATGGTAGATAGCTGAACTCACTAATATTTCCAGGTATAGGCACCAGTTGCATGTGATGATCCAGTGAGGAGAATACAATGGTGAAGCTTTGATCATTTATTGATTTGTCTTGAAAACAAATGCAGGGAAATGAGGTTATGCTAGAGGATATTAGAGGTCAAAAAGAATAGCTCTCACCCTCTTGAAGGTCTGCGACAAAGAGGAAGTATGAAGGACCTTTCAGAGGATGTGATGTCACAAAAGAGGGAGGAGAGCATTGTAATGGGAATTTACATAACACACATAAATGAATTATAAGAATAACCACAGGGTGGCAGCGTTACACAACATGGTAATGATAATACAATGCAAATACAACTTATAGAATACAAGAATAAAGGCTGGAACAGCACACTCCCCGTCTGAAATCCTTGGATTTCACTATATATGCAATTACCGAAATGTCCATGAAATGTTGGAACCTGAAAGATAAAAATCAAACAAAAAGAACATACTGGAACTGGTGAACTGGAACAGTCTAACGCCTTGAGTCTTCTGGTTGCCAGGAATAAAGTTCCTCAAGTAAAGAATCATTCCTCTACGGGTAAGAGGAGAACAATCTCAGATGCAGGCCTGATAAAGGATTTGGGATGGCCTTGTTTTGCGATGGTCACTTCCACCTTGCGAACTTTGCCATCTTCACTGATGAAGACCTTTGAGATGAGTCCCATGGGCCAGGAGTTTCTTTCCACCTTTTGGTCTTTCATGAGTACAAGATCTCCTATCTGTAAGTTTGGCTTGACCTGTTGCCACTTTCTACGTGCTTGCAGAAGCGTTAAATACTCCTTTTTCCACCTGCTCCAGAAACAGTCGGCCAGATGTTGAACGTGCTTCCACTGTTTCAGATATGTTACTAGAAGAAGACTCTTCAGGTGGATTAGGAACAGATCCAAACTTCTGAGTGAGAAGAGTTGCTGGAGTAAGAATGGCAGGGGAATCTGGATCCATAGATACAGGTACAAGAGGTCTTGAGTTGACAATAGCAGATACCTCAGCCAGGAAAGTAGTCAAAGTCTCATGGGTGAGCCTTGAGAAGTTTGAGTTCATAAGCATACAGTCCAATATTTTGCGGGTGATGCCTTTTGGTATATCTTGCTTGTCATGTATACGTTTCAGTTCCATTTTAAAGGCACTCTGCTGTACGTTACGTATCACAAGCAATTCACTTAGAATAATGTCTTCTGCCGTTAGAAGTTTATGGCACAGGTGCCAACTGCGACAGTCAGTGTTATGCTTCTCAGCATGAAAACAATGAACAATGTGGACTAACCTTGCAATGATGTGAATGAGTCTTGACCATCTAGAGAAGCGTTCAAAGCGATGACAGCCCAAGCCAGCGCTCCTTTCAGACTTGGTGACGAAGGTACTAACTTCAGGCCGAATCTCTGGATCTTCATGAGGGTCCTGGAGACTGAAGACGTCTTGGATAGGAGTTTCTTCATTCTGGTTCAGCAGAAACTCTGGACCTGTCAACCAAGAAGTAGTTGCAGAGACTCTTCCAGATGCCGGTCTGGTGGCGCAATCTGCAGGATTGAGATGAGATGGAACATAGTGCCACTGTTCAGGTTTAGAGGATCTTCTAACCCTTTCGATGCGATTACTGACATAAACGTAGAAGCGTTTTGATTTGATTTTACTGGTAAGTTATACAAAAATCTCGTTTTCTCGCCCAGTTTCCTTGGGGGACACAGAAGACCTTGGGACGTTCAAAAGCAGTCCAAAAGGGGGAGGGACCACAGCACCAAGGCGAAGCACCCGAAGTCATCAAGAAACCGCCGCCCGCAGACCAGGCGGCCCAAGGCAGCATCTGCCGAAGCCAGAGTATGCACCCTGTAGAACGCTGTAAGGAAGACCAGTGACCGCCTCGCCAGACGCATGGCCGAAGCCAAATGCCTCCGGCCCAGGAGGCACCGACCGCTCTGGTGAAATGAACGGTGACACCAAAAGCAGAACCCTGCCCTTGGTGCGGTAACCACAGCAATAACCACTGTGAGAAAGCGGAGGAAAGCCACCCCGGAGGCCACCAACCCTTTGCGCGGACGTCCTGGAAAACCAAGAGACCGAACGTCGACAAGAGTCGGAGATCTCCAAGTAAAAACCGCAAGGCCCAAACAACTCCCAAATCGGTGAAGTGTCCGTTCCCGGGGGTGGGAAGGGGAGGACGAAAGCCTTGTTAAAATGAAAGACAAACACCACCTTCAGAAGGAAGGAAGAGACGGGATGGAGAACAGCCCTGTCTTGAGGAAAGAGAAGGCTCGGAACAAGAAGGGCCGCCACCCAGGCACCCGCCAGAGACCCGACGGCTACGGAAACATAACCGTACAGGACAGAAGGAGTAGAGAGAACTTCTGTAACGGCTCCAAGGGAAAGATTGGAGTGCCAAGAGCCCAGTATGCAATGCCCAGGGCGGTACCCAGGGGCAGTACAAGGGAACCCCCCAAGCCGCTCCACGGAAGAGGGTCCTGACAGGCCCAGAGGGCCGGGGAACGCTGAAAGGGGAAGGACAGTGCTGACACTTGACACTTCAAGCAACAGCGTCCCAGTCCCAGATCTAGGTCGGACTGGAGAAAGACAGAACCATGGAGAGAGAAAGGCAGAGTGGGGGAATGCCCAGCTTCCCACAGAACCCCCGGTAAAACCCCTAAGTCCTACAACAGATCCTGGACAAAACACGGCCAGGAGCGAACACTAGCGAGCCCGCTAGAGTCGCCTGGGCAAGCGGGGAAAAAACCCAATGCGAACAGGCGCAGACCAGTAACACGGGCAGAACAGTCGGCAAAACTGGACCCGTCGGCCCCCGAACAACGTTGTCCTGTAACCACCCGGAGTGGGGGAGCAGAAGGACAGACGGAAAGGAACCGAAGGGTCCGCCCAGCAACCGCCAGGACAAGACAGGCTAAAGTCCATGTCGATGTAGCCACCACAGGAAGACGTCCTACAGTCCCGGTGTGGGAGATCTAATGACCATCTCGACCGAATGGGAGTCCTCCCAAGTTACAGTCAGAGTGAACAAGGGAGACAGTACGAGGCCAAGAGGAACATCAGAACCACCCACATGAACAACCAAGCTCTCCCCAGAGGGGAGGGCAGCGAAGGAACCGCCACTGAAGCGCAGCCGGGGCAAAAGCCACATCGGAGGGACCCGAGCCGAACCGAGCGGGAGCCAAGCAGAGCCGGCATGAAAAGGCAGTCGAGACAGAGGCCGGCATAACACCCTCCAACCGAAAGGAGGAGTGGGCAACAGGGGAGCCATAGGACAGCTCAAAGGCAGAACCCCGCTCACTGAGACGCCCGGTTCACAGCCACGCAGAAGGCAAATACCCTGAAGAACCCAAGGTGGAGGTCCTACGGACCTGGGTAAGCGAGCACCCAAGAAAAGTTGGGTGACCATCCCGAGAAAAGCGGCCCGAACCCGGTAGCGGACCAGCCTGAAGCGCAGAGGGGGCGCCAAAAGAAAAAACTCATACTGCCCGACACCCGAAGAGGAGGGAACAGCAGTCCCGCCAGAGCCAACGCAGAAATCGAGTGGCACTGCGAACGGCACTCTCGACCCAGTGACCACTTGCGCCGGGAAGCGAGTGCACGGGAGAACGAAAGGGTACGTATCAAAGAACCACGAACACTCCCCAGGTGGAAGGCCAACGGACATGGTGGATGCCGACATAACGGGACCACAATATACAGGCCAAACCAGAGAACGAGCACCACCCAGCTCGGCGAAGTAGAGAGCAAGTAGAGCCCATCTACTCATATCTAAAGAATACACCTTTGAATACAATGGCATTCTTTTAATGTTTGTATGACAGCACCCAAGGGTTATACAGGTGGACAGAATGATCTCTTTAGAGAAGAGTGCAAGGCCCGTGACAAGCACCACATCCCAAGAGAAAAGGGTATGTCGCAGGAGGAAGTGAGGCATACGTACGAGCAGCCCCGCAAGCAGTGAGAAGGCCAACCCACCTATGGGAGGAGAAGGCATACACGGCCCAAACAACGGACAGAGCGCACCAGAAGATTCCGCTCACTGCAAAAAATATAGTCACCCAGTGAAGGGGATCAGCCACAGAGTCCAACAGTATCAACGGAAGTGCAAAGTGCAACCTGAAAGGGAGTTATGCACAAGACATCAGTATGGCATGCGATGGAGACGCAGGCAGGCCCCCCAGAAAAGGGGGAAATGTACCTGGTAACACTGCAGCTGGTAAGAACGCAAAGGCCCGTCCCAAAGGGGGGATGCCCAAGGCCAGTAACAACTTCAGAGAAGTAGAACATACCATAGTTTGCCCAGAAGGTGACCATGCACATGGCCGCACAGTACCCAGCGGGAACGCAGGAGGTCCGCCCAGTGAAAGGGGGACATGCACGGGGTTAATCCTAGCATTAAGCGAGTGCGCAATAACCCACCTAACACCGAATACTGTGAGAGTGCAACTACTCCACAATGAAGGAGAACATGCAAGAGTCCCGCACAGCATATCAAGGACAGCCATGGGTCACGTGAGGGTGCAAATTTTCGCCCATGGATGAGGGCCGTGTATGGCCCGCAACACATCCGGCGAAAAAGCAGTATTCCACCCAGAAGGGGGCGGGGAAATGCACACGGCCGTCATCGCATCCAGCAAAAATGCAAGCACCCCGCCAAGGATGCGGGACATGCACATGGCCAGCAACGCACTGGCGAGAAAACAACCACAGTCAGTGGCGTTGTGCGTATGCCGCCTGAAGAAAGGATACATGTTCATTGCTGGCAGCGATTCCAGTGAGTGCAGCACACCACCCAAGGAAGGGGTCGTGCACCTGGCCGGCAGCGAATCCAGTGATAGTGCAGCAATCCAACTATGGAAGGAGTTCATGCACATGGCCGGCAGCAAATCCAGAGAGAGAGTGCAGCATTCCGCCTACGGACGGAGGTCATGCGTATGGCCGGCCGCGAATCCAGAAAGTGCAGCATTCCGCCTATGGAAGGAGGTCATGCACATGGCCGGCTCATGCATATGGCCGGCAGCGAATCCAGAGAGAGAGCGCAGCAGTCCTCCTTTGGACGGAGGTCATGAGTAAGACCAGCAGCGAAGCCAGAGAGAGTGCAGCATTCCACCTATGGAAGGAGGTCATGCATAAGGCCGTAGCGAACCCAGTGAGAGTGCAGCGTTCCGCCTATGGAAGGGGGTCGTGCACATGGTCAGCATCGTATGCGGTAAAAGGGCAGCATTCCGCCTACAGAAGGGGGTCATGCACAAGGCCAGCCCGCAGCCAGAGAGTGCAGTATGCCGCCTATAATGGGGGGTCATGCACATGGCCAGCACCGCGACTGGAGAGGGCGACAAATTCTGCCTATAGAAAAGGCGGCCTGCACCTGGCCAGCGCCGTACCCCAGGAGAAGGCAAGGGTCCGCCTAGAAGGGGAACATGTATACCTGGCCAGTGCCACGGAGCGCAACATGCCACCTATGGAATAGGGGCAGGCATACGGCCAGCGCTCTAAGGTCAGGCTGCAGTTTCCTGCGCAGCCAACATAAAAATATAATTTTATTTTTTATTTATTTTATTTTTTATTATTAATTATTGTAAAACACAGCCTCTTTGAGGCAGAAAGGGGCCACCATATAAGCGCACAGCCTCACTGAGAGGCTAGCCATCCTAGGGTCTCCTCCAGATGGGAGCCGTCGGCATCCAAAAGGTTAATACGGATCGGACCTGAGGGCGGTGCAGCGATCCCCTGGGGGCGGGGGGACCTCCGGCGGGAAGAACTCGCGCCTGTGAATGCCCGCCCCCTCCAATCGAGGCCGGAATATTGCGGCCTAGTAGGCCGCGAAGCCGGGGCCTAAATTTTGCGGTGCCCGGAGGTACCGGCCGGGATCTGGAGGGAGCGGAGCATGCATAATACCGGCCGCGGGAGACCACCCCGCGGGCCGGAGAGTCAGGGGGCCCAGGAAGGAGCCCGGGATAGAATCTTTCTGCGGCGCCCAACCGACTGGAAGACAGCCTCTCTGAGAGCACCTGCGGTCGGCCGGGGTCTGCTGGAAAACCGCAGTCATGCTGGCCGCGGGTGCCCACCCCGCGGGCCGGAAACAAGGGCCCTACGCCGCAGCAGTCGGGAGAGGGCCCCGGCCCTGAGCCGTCTCAAAGAAGGGATGCCTGCGCACCGGTAGGGGGAGGGGATGGGGGACCCTGCAAGGAGAGAGGCAGCTCCCTGGGCGGCATGATAGGGACGCCAGCATAACCCCTCAGTGGATGCACCTATAGTGGAGGGGGGGGGAGGGAGCTAATAAAACAAACTAGGATGGCCAGACTAGCATGGGTGCTGCACTTCCCACGCCCAATGCTCACAAGGCTTTGGTGACTGCTATGTGAGACCCCAGGTTTTCCTGCAGATAATACAGGAGGTGCAGTTCATAATGTTCTCCTGGGGGTCAGTCAAGCAGGAGACCGGGGTGGGGGGGGAGGGGGTCGTAGGGCTGGAGAAGCCACTCTCTTACCACAGCCGTCTTCACCCTCGGTCGCCCCTTCAGCTACTGGCAGGACGCTGGAAGAGGGACTTGGCGTGGGGGCGACCCTTACGCTGGCGGGATGCAGGGGAGCTGGGCTGCCCTGGTCCACCTTGCCTTCTGTGGGGGAGGCAGCAGTGCAGATGCCGGCACTGGCGCAGCTCAACCCCGGGAGAAACAGAGGTCTAGTGCGTCTCTGTTGTCCCGTATTCTGGAACAAAAAGAAAAGAAAAAGTAAAAATCTAAAATTAAAAAAAAAAAACAACAAAGGAGAAAACAGCCCTGCAGAGCAGGGAGTGTCTTGCCTCCTTGGACACTAAGCAAAAACTGGCAGCCTCTCTTTCCAGGCTGAGGGTATAGCTGTGGAGGAGGGGCTTAACAGTTTTCACTTAGTGTCACGCCTCCTATGGAGATGAGCTATACCCAAGGTCTTCTGTGTCCCCCAAGGAAACTGGGCGAGAAAGTCTATTACCTTTAAATAAGCAACAGCTGCGATGGCTTCAGTAGACTCATCTGAGAAGATGTGGATTTCTCTCCTCCGAGTGGCTGTAAGGGATGTTGGAGTGTAACACCTTGGTATGTGAATACTGTCTAATGCATGAAAGCATTCCTTCCACAACTCCCACTTTTGTTGTTTGTCAGAGGGCAGTGGAGCATCCCAGTCAGATACAGACTCTGAGAACTGTCTGAACAGGAATTTGCCTGGTACAGTCAAAGGTGCCACAAATCCCAGGGGATCATATAGGCTATTCGCCACTGAGAGAACTCCCAGTTTAGTAAATGGTTTATCTGCACAGTTAGCAAATGACTCCCTTGGATTTCAAGTTAAGTCCCACCTCAGGCCCAGACTTCTCTGTACTGGTGGATTGTCTATCCCTAGATTCAAATCTCTGAATTCTGTGGCATGATCGCTGGGCTGGAAGGCTTTCATTACGGCAGCGCAGTTAGAGGCTATTTTATGTAACCTTAGACGAGACTTTGAAAGCATACCTTGTGTCCTTTTGAGCAGATCTATGGCCTCCTCCGCTGTAGGGAAGGATTTGAGTGCGTCGTCCACATAGAAGTCTCTCACGACAAAGTTTCTGGCATGTTCCCCAAATTCTGACTCGCCATCTAAGGCAGCCCTACGTAGGCCATATGTAGCAACCGCAGGTGAAGGACTGTTACCAAACACGTGCACCTTCATACGGCATTCAACCATTTCTTTGCTGGTGTCATTGTCTCTATGCCAAAGAAACCTGAGGTAGTTTCTATGATCTTGCCGCACGATAAAGCAATGGAACATTTGTTCAATGTCAGCAGTAATGGCTACTGGCTCCTTTCTGAATCTCATGAGCACTCCCACCAGATTATTGGTCAGGTTCGGACCAGTGAGAAGGACGTCGTTCAGAGATACGCCATTATGTTTGGCACTTGAATCGAATACCACTCTTATTTGGTTTGGCTTCCGTGGGTGATATACCCCAAAGGATGGAAGGTACCAGCATTCTTCATGCTCTTGTAAGGGTGGAGCCAGCTCTGCATGATCATTGCGAAATATTTTTTCCATGAAGGCCACAAAATGACTTTTCATTTCTGGTTTGCTTTTTAACGTACGTTGCAAGGAGATGAATCTGGAGAGTGCTTGTTCCCGGTTGTCAGGAAGTCTGGCTCTTACAGCACGGAAAGGTAAAGGTGCAACCCAGTGGTTAGATGCATCTTTGAAGAATTCATCGTCCATTATTTTAATAAACTCTTTGTCATCCATTGACAAGGCCAGTTTGTCGTCGTCTGGTGTTGTACAAAACACAGTTTTTCCTAAGTTGTCATAACTGGTAGGAATAATGTCTGGTGTCTTTAAGAGGTTAGAAAGCCTTTCCTTCACCTCATAATGATGAACACATGGCTTAAAATGAGATGTGCGACCATTGTTGAGCACAAAGGTTTTGAAGGAGTTCACTTCAGATGGTTTGTGGCTCTTATTTATACATACATCGCCCACGATTACCCAGCCTAAATCGAGTCTCTGTGCATATGGAGCATTATCAGGACCGTTGCATTGTTGACGCACCTTGTGGACCCTCAGAATGTCTCTCCCGAGCAGAAGTAGGATGTCAGCATTCATGTCCATAGGGGGAATCTCACTAGCTAGATGTTTCAAGTGGGAATGATGATATGCAGCTTCTGGAGTAGGAATTTCATCTTTCATCTGGTATTTGGTCGCATTCAATTAACGTTGGCAAGGGTATATGAACGTTCCCTTTTATGGAGGAGATAAGGTATCCAGTGGCTCTTCTGCCATAAGTCTCTACACGACCAAAACAAGTGTTGAGGGTATATGGTGTTGCTTCTCCTGCTATGCCGAAAATCTCAAAGAATTTAGGTTTTGCCAGAGACCTATTGCTTTGTTCATCAATAATTGCGTACATTCTGATGGCTCTTTCAGATTGCCCTTCTGGGTAGACATTGACCAAACACACCTTTGCACAGCACTTGGAATCGGCCTCCTTGCCACATATCGCCATACAGGAAGAGGAAATAGTAGTTGTAGCTAATTCTTGAGCCGGTGGCTCCCCGCCATGAAGTGCGACGGCATTGGTCGCAGCTTGAGATGGTGCGTTGTCTGAAGGCAAGGTAGGATGCATTGCTGTAACGTGCTTGTCACTGCTGCATTCTGCACACTTGATAATAACCTTACAGTCTTTCGCCATATGATTAGATAAGGCACAACACTTGTAACACACTCCAAGCTCTTTGAGTATCTCTCTGCGTTCTTGCAAGGTCTTTGCCCTGAGCCCACGACACTCCTTTAAAGGATGAGGTCTTTTATGGATGGGGCACATGCGGTTAGGGTCCTTTTCTTTGAGGACAGGGTATTCCTTCCTAGTAGTGCAGGTTGAAATGAGTGGAACATTGGTTTTCCTAACGGATACTGTCCCCCTTAAGTCTCTACGTTTATTTGTGGTGTTGTCATACCTTGAACATGAGGATGCAGGTAGAGTGGATTCAGTGAAGTCAAAGCTGGGGTCATTCTTCTTTTGAGCTTGGTCACTGATGAATCTGGTAAAATAAGAGAGAGGGAAAAGACACATTGTGTTCTCTCTTGTATCTGGAGCCCTGGTCTGCCCATTTCTCTTGCATGCCATGTGGTAGTTTCGACACTATTGGATTGACGCCATGGGCGGTATCAAGGTAACTCAGTCCTGGCAGATGTGGGTCCATTTTTGCCAATTCAAGTTCTTTTAGTAGGTCGCTTAGATCCTGGAGTTTGCGATTGTCTTTGCCAGTTATCCTTGGGAAGGCTTGAAGTCTCCTGAATAGGGCACTTTCTATAGCTTCTGGACTGCCATAGGTCTGTTCAAGTCTCTCCCATGCTGCAGCGAGACCTTCCTCTGAGTGGCCTGCATGAACCACTCTTAATGTCTTTATGCGTTCTGCAGATTCTGGGCCTAACCATTTGATAAGCAAGTCAAGTTCCTCCATGGCAGTGAGGTTTATATCACCGATTACTGCTTTAAAGGTTGATTTCCAGGCCCTGTAGTTTTCGGCACGGTCATCAAACCTTGAGAGACTAATGTTAATCAGCTCCCTGCGCATCATGTATCTGGCAAAGTCTGACATGTCTGATCTCCCATTCCATACTGTTGTATTGCATTGTGGTGTCTCTACAGCATGTAGGGGCTCTGGCAAATAAGGTTGAGATTGATCAGGATGGAATGATGTGGCATAAGGATTAAGCTGCGGTTTAGTCTCTGGATGATCAGCCCGCTTGGTGCTAGATATTACCTTATTACTGGGGTGTGACTATTTCTGGTACTGTGTGGGTTCGCCCAGTTGGTGAGTTAGAAGTGGCTTTGGTGCATGCGATTTAGCAGGAGGAGTAGGCGATGGTTGCCTTAGCACATACCTGGCAGTGCGGTCGGCTGGGTCTTCCTCTTCTCCTGGGACGAAACAGTCTGGGTCGGTACCTTGGCCTAATGCTTGCTCGAGGACCTTTAGTTTAGCTAAGGTAGCTGCTTCTTCCCTTTCTGTCTGGAGGATCTTTAGCTGGGCTTCTGTCTCAGCCTCCATTTCTGCTTTCTTCTTCGTAATCTCCGCCTCCTTCTTAGCAAAGGAAGTTCTTACGCTAGCTTCCTCTGCTTCTGCCCGGACTTCTATAAGCTTGTCATGCAATGCTGACCTTCCGGAACGAGAGGTTTTGGAAGATGAGAGGGTATATTTTGTATGTTTACTTGAAGTTGATCGATGGGATCTCGCCTCCTGTAAGTGTGCGATGCGGAGTTCTGCCTTGCTCTTAGCATCTTGTACTAGGGCATCTTTCTCTTCAAGGAGATTCTTTCTCTCAGTCAGCTCCTCTGAGGCTTCGTCAAAATCAGAGTCGCTCAGGAAAGTGATGTACTTAGCAGAGAGTCACTGATAGCGGACGTAGGAGTTAGTTAAGCGATTCAACGTTGTGGTTAACTTTGTTGGGTCGTTGTTATATCGTAAAAGAGCTGCTATATAGTGTTCAGTTCTCTGCCATAAATCATTTAAATTGTCACTGAACTCTTCTTTGGTCGCCTCAAAGTTCTCTCTGATCTTTTGTGTTGGCTTGATAACACGTTTAAATCGTACTGCTTGTTCTTCAGTTAACATGGACTCTGCTTCCTGCATATTTGAGTTTTTGGGAGCAGGGTGACTTTCTGTATGTTCAGTTACTGAGAGATCCACTAAGCCTCTTGTGGACATGTTATTCCTATTTAAGCGGTACTGTCTCTTTAAGAGGGTATTCCAGCTTGTGCACTGTGCTTATGAAGCCACGTGCGTATAAGATGGCGGACAGCTCTAAGCTCGCAGGCAGACTGTGTGTAGGCATGCAAGACTGTAGATTTAAGCTTCTTTTTGACTATTCTGCCACAGATGTACGTTAGAGATTATCTCCTGATTGGTTGTGAGTGATAGCCCCTGTACAAGCAATGGTAGATAGCTGAACTCACTAATATCTCCAGGTATAGGCACCAGTTGCATGTGATGATCCAGTGAGGAGAATACAATGGTGAAGCTTTGATCATTTATTGATTTGTCTTGAAAACAAATGCAGGGAAATGAGGTTATGCTAGAGGATATTAGAGGTCAAAAAGAATAGCTCTCACCCTCTTGAAGGTCTGCGACAAAGAGGAAGTATGAAGGACCTTTCAGAGGATGTGATGTCACAAGAGGGAGGAGAGCATTGTAATGGGAATTTACATAACACACATAAATGAATTATAAGAATAACCACAGGGTGGCAGCGTTACACAACATGGTAATGATAATACAATGCAAATACAACTTATAGAATACAAGAATAAAGGCTGGAACAGCACAATTGTATTGTACAGAAGTGAATGGCCATGCCTCAGATGTCATCACTAGGGATGAGCGAACTCGAACTGTATAGTTCGGGTTCGTACCGAATTTTGGGGTGTCCGTGACACGGACCCGGACATTTTCGTAAAAGTCCGGGTTCTGGTTCGGTGTTCGTCGCGTTCTTGGCGCTTTTGTGACGCTTTCTTGGCGCTTTTTGAAAGGCTGCAAAGCAGCCAATCAACAAGCGTCATACTACTTGCCCCAAGAGGCCGTCACAGCCATGCCTACTATTGGCATTGCTGTGATTGGCCAGAGCACCATGTGACCCAGCCTCTATTTAAGCTGGAGTCACATAGCGCCGCCCGTCACTCTGCTCTGATTAGCGTAGGGAGAGGTTGCGGCTGCGACAGTAGGGCGAGATTAGGCTGATTAACTCCTCCAAAGCACTTGATTAATTGATCGATCTGCAGCTGTGGATCATTGAGCTGCTGATACTCAATTGCTCACTGTTTTTAGGCTGCCCAGACCGTTTGTCAGTCACTTTTTTCTGGGGTGATCGGCGGCCATTTTGTGTCTTGTGCGGTGCTGCGACCAAGTGCATCCAAGCTGCGACCAAGTGAATTTAACCCTCAATGGTGTGGTTGTTTTTTGGCTAAAGCCTACATCAGGGTGAAGCTGTCACACAAAGTGAATTTAACCAGCAATAGTCTGTTCATTTTTTGGCCATATACTAAATCAGGGGCAAGCTGCGCCCGTCACCAAGTGCATTTAACCCTCAGTAGTGTGGTTGGTCAAGCTGTCACACCAAGTGCATTTAACCAGCAATAGTGTGGTTATTTTTTGGCCATATCCCAGTCTAATTCTGTCACTAAATCCATACCGGTCACCCAGCGCCTAAATACTAGGCCTCAAATTTATATCCCGCTAAATCTGTCGTTACCGCTGTACTGTTGTGGCTGGGCAAGTTATTTAGTGTCCGTCAAAGCACATTTTTTGTTCAGGGTTGAAATACAATTCCCAATTTAGCAATTTCATAATTTAGTGGTTTCTGCTATATCAGAGCTATTTGAAATCTATCCCTAAAAGGGTATATAATATTCAAGGTGTACATAGGGTCATTCAGAATAACTTCACACACACGCTACTGTGCATTTCAAAGTCTAATTCTGTTAGTAAATCCATACCGGTCACCCAGCGCCTAAATACTAGGCCTCAAATTTATATCCCGCTGAATTTGAATACAATACATTGGGCCAAATAATATTTTTGTTGTTGTGGTGAACCATAACAATAAGGAAAACATCTAGTAAGGGACGCGGACGTGGACATGGTCGTGGTGGTGTTAGTGGACCCTCTGGTGCTGGGAGAGGACGTGGCCGTTCTGCCACATCCACACGTCCTAGTGTACCAACTACCTCAGGTCCCAGTAGCTGCCAGAATTTACAGCGATATATGGTGGGGCCCAATGCCGTTCTAAGGATGGTAAGGCCTGAGCAGGTACAGGCATTAGTCAATTTGGTGGCCGACAGTGGATCCAGCACGTTCACATTATCTCCCACCCAGTCTTCTGCAGAAAGCGCACAGATGGCGCCTGAAAACCAACCCCATCAGTCTCACATCACCCCCATGCATACCAGGGAAACTGTCTCAGCCTCAAGTTATGCAGCAGTCTCTTATGCTGTTTGAAGACTCCGCTGGCAGGGTTTCCCAAGGGCATCCACCTAGCCCTTCCCCAGCGGTGAAAGACATAGAATGCACTGACGCACAACCACTTATGTTTCCTGATGATGAGGACATGGGAATACCACCTCAGCATGTCTCTGACGAAACACAGGTGCCAACTGCTGCGTCTTTCTGCAGTGTGCAGACTGAACAGGAGGTCGGGGATCAAGACTGGGTGGAAGATGATGCAGGGGACGATGAGGTCCTAGACCCCACATGGAATGAAGGTCGTGCCACTGACTTTCACAGTTCGGAGAAAGAGGCAGTGATGAGACCGAGCCAACAGCGTAGCAAAAGAGGGAGCAGTGGGCAAAAGCAGAACACCCGCCGCCAAGAGACTCGGCCTGCTACTGACCGCCGCCATCTGGGACCGAGCACCCCAAAGGCAGCTTCAAGGAGTTCCCTGGCATGGCACTTCTTCAAACAATGTGCTGACGACAAGACCCGAGTGGTTTGCACGCTGTGCCATCAGAGCCTGAAGCGAGGCATTAACGTTCTGAACCTGAGCACAACCTGCATGACCAGGCACCTGCATGCAAAGCATGAACTGCAGTGGAGTAAACACCTTAAAATCAAGGAAGTCACTCAGGCTCCCCCTGCTACCTCTTCTGCTGCTGCCGCCTCGGCCTCTTCCTCCGCCTCTGGAGGAACGTTGGCACCTGCCGCCCAGCAAACAGGGGATGTACCACCAACACCACCACCACACCTCCGTCACCAAACGTCTCAACCATGTCACACGCCAGCGTTCAGCTCTCCATCTCACAAACATTTGAGAGAAAGCGTAAATTCCCACCTAGCCACCCTCGATCCCTGGCCCTGAATGCCAGCATTTCTAAACTACTGGCCTATGAAATGCTGTCATTTAGGCTGGTGGACACAGACAGCTTCAAACAGCTCATGTCGCTTGCTGTCCCACAGTATGTTGTTCCCAGCCGCCACTACTTCTCCAAGAGAGCCGTGCCTTCCCTGCACAACCAAGTATCCGATAAAATCAAGTGTGCACTGCGCAACGCCATCTGTAGCAAGGTCCACCTAACCACAGATACGTGGACCAGTAAGCACGGCCAGGGACGCTATATCTCCCTAACTGCACACTGGGTAAATGTAGTGGCAGCTGGGCCCCAGGCGGAGAGCTGTTTGGCGCACGTCCCGCCGCCGCCAAGGATCGCAGGGCAACATTCTTTGCCTCCTGTTGCCACCTCCTCCTTCTCGGCTTCCTCCTCCTCTTCTTCCACCTGCTCATCCAGTCAGCCACACACCTTCACCACCAACTTCAGCACAGCCCGGGGTAAACGTCAGCAGGCCATTCTGAAACTCATATGTTTGGGGGACAGGCCCCACACCGCACAGGAGTTGTGGCGGGGTATAGAACAGACCGACGAGTGGTTGCTGCCGGTGAGCCTCAAGCCCGGCCTGGTGGTGTGTGATAATGGGCGAAATCTCGTTGCAGCTCTGGGACTAGCCAATTTGACGCACATCCCTTGCTTGGCGCATGTGCTGAATTTGGTGGTGCAGAAGTTCATTCACAACTACCCCGACATGTCAGAGCTGCTGCATAAAGTGCGGGTCGTCTGTTCGCGCTTCCGGCGTTCACATCCTGCTGCTGCTCGCCTGTCTGGGCTACAGCGTAACTTCGGCCTTCCCGCTCACCGCCTCATATGCGACGTGCCCACCAGGTGGAACCCCACCTTGCACATGCTGGACAGACTGTGCGAGCAGCAGCAGGCCATAGTGGAGTTTCAGCTGCAGCACGCACGGGTCAGTCGCACTACAGAACAGCACCACTTCACCACCAATGACTGGGCCTCCATGCGAGACCTGTGTGCCCTGTTGCGCTGTTTCGAGTACTCCACCAACATGGCCAGTGGCGATGACTCCGTTATCAGCATTACAATACCACTTCTATGTCTCCTTGAGAAAACACTTAGGGCGATGATGGAAGAGGAGGTGGCCCAGGAGGAGGAGGAAGAGGGGTCATTTTTAGCACTTTCAGGCCAGTCTCTTCGAAGTGACTCAGAGGGAGGTTTTTGGCAACAGCAGAGGCCAGGTACAAATGTGGCCAGACAGGGCCCACTACTGGAGGACGAGGATGAGAAGGAGGAGGAGGAGGTGGAGGAGGATGAGGATGAAGCATGGTCACAGCGGGGTGGCACCCAACGCAGCTCGGGTCCATCACTGGTGCGTGGCTGGGGGGAAAGGCAGGACAATGACGATACGCCTCCCACAGAGGACAGCTTGTCCTTACCCATGGGCAGCCTGGCACACATGAGCGACTACATGCTGCAGTGCCTGCGCAACGACAGCAGAGTTGCCCACATTTTAACCTGTGCGGACTACTGGGTTGCCACCCTGCTGGATCCACGCTACAAAGACAATGTGCCCACCTTACTTCCTGCACTGGAGCGTGATAGGAAGATGCGCGAGTACAAGCGCACGTTGGTAGACGCGCTACTGAGAGCATTCCCAAATGTCACAGGGGAACAAGTGGAAGCCCAAGGCCAAGGCAGAGGAGGAGCAAGAGGTCGCCAAGGCAGCTGTGTCACGGCCAGCTCCTCTGAGGGCAGAGTTGGCATGGCAGAGATGTGGAAAACTTCTGTCAACACGCCACAGCTAACTGCACCACCACCTGATACGCAACGTGTTAGCAGGAGGAAACATTTCACTAACATGGTGGAACAGTACATGTGCACACCCCATCACGTACTGACTGATGGTTCGGCCCCATTCAACTTCTGGGTCTCTAAATTGTCCACGTGGCCAGAGCTAGCCTTTTATGCCTTGGAGGTGCTGGCCTGCCCGGCGGCCAGCGTTTTGTCTGAACGTGTATTCAGCATGGCAGGGGGCGTCATTACAGACAAACGCAGCCGCCTGTCTACAGCCAATGTGGACAAGCTGACGTTCATAAAAATGAACCAGGCATGGATCCCACAGGATCTGTCCGTCCCTTGTCCAGATTAGACATTAACTACCTCCCCTTAACCATATATTATTGGACTCCAGGGCACTTCCTCATTCAATCCTATTTTTATTTTCATTTTACCATTATATTGCGAGGCTACCCAAAGTTGAATGAACCTCTCCTCTGTCTGGGTGTCGGGGCCTAAATATATGCCAATGGACTGTTCCAATGTTGGGTGACGTGAAGCCTGATTCTCTGCTATGATATGAAGACTGATTCTCTGCTGACATGAAGCCAGATCCTCTGTTACGGGACCTCTCTCCTCTGCCTGTGTGCTGGGCCTAAATATATGCCAATGGACTGTTGCAGTGGTGGGTGACGTGAAGCCTGATTCTCTGCTATGATATGAAGACTAATTCTCTGCTGACATGAAGCCAGATTCTCTGTTACGGGACCTCTCTCCTCTGCCTGGGTGCCGGGGTCTAAATATCTGAGAATGGACTGTTCCAGTGGTGGGTGACGGGAAGCCAGATTCTCTGCTATGGGACCGCTCTCTAATTGATTTTGGTTAATTTTTATTTAATTTTTATTTTAATTCATTTCCCTATCCACATTTGTTTGCAGGGGATTTACCTACATGTTGCTGCCTTTTGCAGCCCTCTAGCCCTTTCCTGGGCTGTTTTACAGCAGTTTTAGTGCCGAAAAGTTCGGGTCCCCATTGACTTCGGGATGAAGTTCGGATCGGGTTCGGATCCCGAACCCGAATATTTCCGGGAAGTTCGGCCGAACTTCTCGAACCCGAACATCCAGGTGTTCGCTCAACTCTAGTCATCACCCAAGTGCATGGCCAGCAACAATGCCCTGTAGCATATTATTCAGCCAGACTTGGCCCCATGGCCAGAAGTGCCCTTTTTTTGCATCAGAGCTGTAGTAGTTGTACAAGCCATGCTTGATAAAAGCTCTGAGATAGTCCTGACCCACAAAGTGACAGTGATATTGCTTCTGTCCTCATGAAAGTACAACCAAAAAATCTTTTTGTTGCCCGCTATTTGAGAATGCAGTGTTCCATTTTGTTGCCTGACAATGTTACTGCCCAAAAGGTGAAATACTTTGAATCCAGCTACCCTGTTGCCTCTGGAACAAGGGGGGGGGGGGGGGGAATAGTTAGGGAACTTAACCTTTTCTTCCAGATCCAGAGGAAGAGGCTCATGACTGTTTGCAGATGTCACAAGAGACAGCGGGATGTGGTGAATCAGCCATTAGGTAATCAAGAACATGTGCTCTTTGTGGATGGATCGAGGTATGACCAGGATGGCAGGTACTACACAGGTTGGGCAGTAGTGACTAAACATGACACTCAAAAAACAAAAAAACAAAAAAAAAACAGTCCTTACCAACACACATGTCTGCTCAAGAAGTAGAGCTAAAGACTCTAAAGATGGCTTGCAGAGATGCAGAGGGAAAAACAGCCAACATTTACACTAAATCCAGGTATGTCTTTTGGGATGGCCCATAAATATGGGCCCATTTGCAAAGGTAAACCCATCAAAAATGGGGAATCTGAGGTTTCTGATGGAAGCCCTCATGTCACTAACTTGAGTGGTGGTGATAACAACAAAAGGTCACTGTGAAACAGACTAAGAGGAGGCAGAGGGAAAGGCCATGGCAAAAAATGGCTGCCAAATTGCTTAGGCAGACCCCTGCTTTCAGTGGCCACAGCTCAGGTCCCTGAAATAACTCCTCCTGTCTCCCGGAAGTTCTTAAGACCTTACAGAACCAGGTGGAAAAGGAGGAAAGGGACTGGTGGGTGGAAAAAGGGGGTCTACAAATGAGGAAGGCCCAATACCGTTCCAAGGGAAACTCTGCCTTCCCAGGTCCCTCTACCTCACGATGGCACAGGCAACCCATGGAGTGACGCACCAGACAAACGGCTATCTGTGATTTAGTACATATCGCATGGTATGCCCTAGGGTTCAGCACTGTAGCAGTCATATATACTCAATGATGTATGATTTGTGCCCAGAACAACATTGGCGAGGTGGTTAAGGTACCCCAGAAACACACGTCTTGCCCTTTGTAACTGATTCAACACTTGCAGACTACATTCAACTTCCGAAGGTGGACATGTATGAGTATGTATTGGTGTGTGATGAAGGAGATGATGAAGGTTTTGGGTGTAGAACAGGCCTTACGTGCTTTGTACCATCCACAAAGCAGCGGTAGGATAGGAAAAAAGGAACTGAATGGGACACTAAAGTTAAAGATTCAAAAAGTTATGAACAGAGTGCCTGCTGGTAGCCCTCTTTTCCGTAAGGTATACCCCTAACCATAAGACAGGCCCTATAAGGTCCTTTTCGGGTCAGCCCCTAGGATAGGATTGTATTTCCCACAGCAGCTCCAGATGCAACATGGTTGTCTGATAGATTATGTGATCAGTTTGCACAAGCATTTGACTAAAATACGTTCTCGAGTTTTTGCTTCACTTCCAGATTTTGATAAACTACCAGGAACCCACCCACTTGTGTCTGGAGATTGGGTGGTAGTAGAAAGACACGTTAGAAAAGTCCTCAAATTCCTGGTTTGATGGTCCATTCCTTGTGTTGCTGACCACAAACACAGTAAAGCTCAAAGGAAAGCATAATTAGTCATTTCAATAATTTGGAGACTTGAAAGGATTTTCTTGTTCCCCCTTGTGTTACTGCTGATCCTGACTCAAAAGAATATGGATTTTAAATGAGATCGTGAAAATAAGTTTCTGGGCCTTGAAAAAGTTGTGCAAAAGGAAGAACAAAGTTGTTAGTCTGATACTTTTAGCCGAGTGATCCATTGATAGTATTGCCCAAAGATTCTCAGGATTAATAGTTCTTATGTTCACAATAGTCAATGGGCAGAACGGCTAGAGAATTGATATCATCATTGTTTTACTTTTGCTTGTACTAATTATCTGCTGTTATTCCCTGTGTAAAGAAATTGTTCAGCCAGGCAGTTGATGAGGCCATACCAGAGATGATGATGGGAGAGTTGTATGAAGACTTCGATCCAGTAAAATCAGAAGCACTGTGTCACACCAGTGACAGGTTTTAGAAGGTCTGAAAGATTATATGCACATTAGTAATCTGACAGCCTCTTTTGGTTTTGGTTTCACTTTGTGTGTTGCTTGTATGTCCACACCTCCTGTTCAGGTGTGGATCATGTGACCTTTACCTCCCCCTATTTAGTCTGACTTTACCCATCACTCCTTGCACTGGTCGAACAGCTGCAGAATCTGACTTTGGAGGTAGCAGACCTCTGTGCGATGGTCCACAAACTGCTGGTTCCGGTGGTGGGTTCCAGACCTGCCCTGAACCGAAGATAGCTCTCCCGGAAAGGTTTTCCGGGGGTGGTGACAATTTCATCCGGTTCAGGGAGTCATGTAAATTATACTTTAGGCTGCATCCATACTCTTCTGGTGATGAGTGTCAATGTGTGGGTATGATTATTTCATTGCTTAAAGAGGACGCCCAATCTTGGGCTTTTTCTCTGCCGACCGGATCACCGTCCCTCCTGTCGGTAGATGAATTCTTTAGAGCCTTGGGTCTTTATCTATGATGACCCGGATCGGATCTCTCAGGCCGAGACCAAGTTACAGGATTTGCGGCAAGTAAAACGTTCTGCGAAGACCTATTGCTCTGAATTTAGGAGATGGGCTACGGATACAGAGTGGAATGATTCTGCTCTCCGTAGCCAATTCTGCCAGGGTCTCTCTGAGAGACTGCAGGACGCATTGACTTTTCATGAAAATCCTGAGTCATTGGAAGCAGCTATGTCCCTTGCTGTACGTCTTGATAGATGCCTGAGGGAGAGATCTAGGGGTCCTCACCTTCAGGACGTACCGTCCAATAAGGGTACTGCTTCCTTAGACACTTATGGTGGAGAGACACGGGTGGTTGTGCCTTGTGATGAGTCTATGCGGTTAGGAGGAGCTACTCCTGGAACTACTGGCAAAAGCTTGGGTCATGTGAAAGGAGTCTGCTTTTGTTGTGCCAAGAAGGGACATTTTGTGAATATTTGCCTGTACTTGCAGCATCAAGGTGTAAACAAAAAGAAAAAAAAGTTTAATCCTCAAATTACTATTGGTAGTGTGGGTGGGGAGCAAGAAAACCTACTTTTGTCTTATACTGGTAGTACCCGTTTTCTCCTGTCTGCCAAGGTGGCGCTAGAGTCTAAAACTGTGAAAATCTAAGCATTTATCGACAGTAGGGCAGGAGTTAACTTGTTTGGACAGTTTGTACGCATTCACGGGTTGACTACTAATTTTTGAATGGACAACTGTCTTAATGCATCGTTCTCTATGGTTACCACTAAAACTGTACCCTCATTCATTTCAGAATTTTCTGATGTGTTTTCAGAGAGTGGTAATCAGGAGTTCCCTCCGCACTGGGAGTATGACTGTCCTGTCAATATTATTCCCAGAGCTAAATTGCCCAAATCTCGGTTGTATAATCTTTCGGAACCCAAAAGAAAGGCCATGCGAGAGTATATTACCAAGAGTTTGGCAATGGGACATATTAGACCATCCAAGTCTCCAGTGGCTGCTGGATTTTTCTTTGTAAAGAAAAAGGATGGTACCCTGAGACCATGTCTGGACTTCTGTGAGCTCAATCGTATTACCGTCCGTGATCCTTGCCCCCTTCCTTTGATTCCGGATTTGTTTAGTCAGATTGTCGGTGCCAAGGTGTTCTCTAAATTGGATCTGAGGGGGGCATATAATCTGGTAAGGATCAAGGAGGGGGAGGAGTGGAAGACTGCATTTAATACCCCTAAGGGTCATTTTGAAAACCTGGTCATGCCCTTTGGGTTAACCAATGCTCCTGCGGTTTTTCAACACTTTGTCAATGCCATCTTTCATCATCTGTTGGGGAGGTTTGTCGTTGTATACCTTGATGACATACTAATTTATTCGCCTAATATGGAGACTCATCAGGATCATGTGAGACGGGTGTTACAGATCCTAAGAGAGAATAAGTTTTATGCTAAGATGGAAAAGTGTGTATATGCTGTACAGGAAGTGCCATTTCTGGGTTACCTACTCTCATCCTCAGGTTTTCGTATAGATCCTGAGAAGGTCCGTGCCATGTTGGACTGGGATAGACCCGAAAATCTGAAAGCGCTTATGCGGTTTTGGGGTTTACCAACTACTACCGTAAATTTATTTTGAACTATTCATCAGTGGTTAAACCTTTAACAGACATGACTAGGAAGGGTGCTGATATTTCTATCTGATCTGATGCGGCATTATAGGCCTTTTCTGCTGCAAAATAATGTTTTGCTTCGGCTCCTATTCTGGTGCAACCGGACGTGTCTCAGCCATTTATTGTTGAGGTTGATGTGTCTGAGGTTGGGTTAGGAGCAATATTGTCGCAGGGTCCTTCACCCAGTAAATGGCACCCATGTGCATTTTTCTCTAAAAAAAACTCTCGACTGCTGAAAAGAATTATGATGTGGGGAATAGGGAATTACTGGCCATTAAGTTGGCGTTCGAGGAATGGCGGCATTGGTTGGAAGGAGCAATTCATGCTATTACGGATCACAAGAATCTGGTCTACTTGGAGTCGGCTAAGCGACTGAACCCAAGGCAGGCCAGATGGTCATTGTTTTTCACCAGATTTAACTTCATCGTCACTTACGTGCTTTGTCACGTAGCTTTCCTGGGCGGGGGATGAGTCTAATGACCCTAGTCTCATTTTATCTGAAGGGGTGGTTATATCCGCTCTTTATCCTGATCTCGAGGCCAGGGTGTTGGAGGCACAGGAGGATGCTCCTGACTCTTGTCCTCAGGGGAAGTTGTTTGTTCCCTCCGGATTACGTCACAAAGTGTTCGAGGAACGTTCAAGTAGATCGACTGTCGATCTCATCTCTCGCAGATTCTGGTGGCCAGAGTTGCGTAAGAGTATTGAGGACTATGTGTCAGCCTGTGCACATGCTATGGTGACACATACTCAGCCTTCCGGATCTCTGCTTCCATTGGCCATCCCGTCCAGACCTTGGACCCATTTGTCCATGGATTTGATCACAGATTTACCGGGAAAGACTGTGATTCTGGTGGTTGTCAATCGTTTTAGTAAAATGGCACACTTTATTGCATTACCTAGTTTACCCAATGCTAAAACTCTTGCGCAGGTGTTTGTCGACAACATCGTGAAACTACACGGCATTCCCTCTGATGTGGTGTCCACTAGAGGGACTCAGTTTGTTTCCAGATGCTGGAGAGCGTTCTGTACTCGTCTGGGTGTACAATTGTCCTTCTCTTCGGCTTTTCATCCTCAGTCGAACGGACAGACGGAGCGCACTAATCAGAATCTGGAGACTTGAGATGTTTTGTTTCAGAGAATCAGGAAGAGTGGTCTTCATTTTTGTCATTAGCTGAGTTTGCTATAAATAACCGTAGACAGGAATCCACTGATAAGTCGCCGTTTTTTGGGGCATATGGGTTCCATTCACAGTTTGGTACATTTTCTGGTGCTCCTAATTCTGGCATTCCTGAGGAGGAACGATTTTCCTCTGCTTTGTCTTCTATTTGGCGGAAATTCCAAAGTAACCTGGAAAAGATGGGCAACAGGTATGAACGTGCGTCTGACAGGAAACATATGAGTGGTCCGGACTTGAGAGTGGGTGATTCTGTGTGGCTGTGTCATGGATGATGTTGCAGATAGCTGGAAGTTATGAATAAACGTCCGACTGGCTTGATCCCAAACCAAGGAGCACATAGGTGAACCCCATAAAACCCCAAGAGCTCACCCTGACTGCCAAGCACATACAAGGGTCTCAGAGGTAGATGATTGTATGCCCACATACCTAAGACTGTGTGACACCTGAAAACCCTATAATAGTGAGACACGACCACCGGCTCCCTGCACTTCATACGGAGGACGTCAGGGTCACCTAGAATCAAGCCAGCAAGGAAACACAATACATTAAAGGACTTATCTGAACAAGCAGCAGCATTAGCCTCCAGCAGTGAACACTTAAATCTAGGAAGTAGTATAAACCGCAAAGTGAGGCAGTATGGGAGGGAATATAAAGGAAAGAGGATTAGTCTAAATAGGTGACACCTGGGAGAAGGAAATGAGATGAGAAAGTGAAACCAAAACAAAGAACATCATGCAAGAGGTAGAGAAGGACGTCAGTCAGACCTTCTCACAGAACTGGCGATGACAGGCTGTCTACAAGAAACCTTAAACTTAAGGTACCTTCTTGGAAGTTGGTACCAAGATTTATTGGTCCATATAAGATCACTGCCATTGTTAACCCTGTAGCCTTCTGTCTTGAACTTCCTCGGGCATTAAAAATCCATAACGTTTGTGGCGAAAGCCACTTCACCACAGTGTTTTGGAGGGGGCTGTTTGCCCGCCTCCTGCCCCAGGATTATGGGCCCGATCATCAGCCAGGCCTCCTTTGTTCACAAAGGACTTGGACTAACTTTAACCACTGGTCCAATTCTTGCCATTTTGGGATGTTAAATGTCTGTGTATTGAAAAGGGTGGGACATTGTATACGTTGAGTAGTGAGGTCTGTTCCATTGTCTCTCTGTGTGTATTGGCGATGTCCTTTGTCCTGAGAGATAATTGAATTACGTCTCGGTTGTGTCCAGGACAGAGGATATTGTGTATTCGCCTGCCTGTGATGATTGCATCAACCCAGTGTGAGGTAACCTCCTCCTTGCCTCCTGCTCCTGTCATAGTGGATGGCAATTTAGAATTTCAGATCAGCAGGATTGTGGACTCCTGAGTTTTCCGGAGATCCCTCCAGTATCTTGTTCATTGGAGAGGGTACGGACCAGAGGAGAGGATGTGGGTTCCAGCGACCGATGTTAATGCTAGTCGTCTGGTGAGAGCATTCCACAGAGCTCATCCTGACAAGGTCGGTCCTGGGTGCCCGGAGGTCACCAGTAGAAGGTGGGGTACTGTCACACCGGTGACAGGTTTTAGAAGGTCTTAAACATTATCTGCACATTAGTGATCTGACAGCCTCTTTTGGTTTTGGTTTCACTTTGTCTGTGTGTTGCTTGTATGTCCACACCTCCTGTTCAGGTGTGGATCATGTGACCTTTACCTCCCCCTATTTAGTCTGACTTTACCCATCACTCCTTGCTCTGGATAGCTTCATTTGGGTTTTTGAGGAGCTGGAGTGTGTTTCTAGTTGAAGTCCTGTTCATCCATCATCCATCATCCATCAGCCTCAGAAGTTAAGTGTTCCGCTTGTTGTTTGCTAGGCCTCAGCGAGACATTGGTTCCTTCACCAGGGAAGGAGCGGGTTGTCTCTGCCCTGCAATTACCATTAGGGCATCCGAGGGCCACCAGGGTTTTCTAGGTTCCTGTGTATGGGCATCTCTACCATCGGGAGGTGCCCATACGGATAGGAGTTAGGGCCAGGAGCAGGGTTTTATAGGTGGTGACCCTTTTTCCTTCCCTAGCAGTGAGGCCTAGTGTCTTTCCCCTTCCTTCTTGTTGTCTTTTGGTGTTCTTTCCTACTACATCCGTGACACACTGATGACCTCCAGTCTCCCCCCATATGATGTCAACGCAAATTAGGTAAAGATCATCTGACTTCTCTGTGCTCAAATCCAGTGTCATGGTAGGCTATTCATTAGAAATAAGCTTTTAATGAAAGGCATTTCAGAGAATTTAGAAGTGCATCTGGCGAAGCTAGCGAAGAGGATGTCGGAGCATTGGGACAGATGTTTAGGTTTAGGGAAAGAATGAGAATCTATGGGGGACTGACAAAGGTGTGAATATCTTTCTTTCATGTACGGCTACTTTTCACACTAGCGTTCGGGCGGATCCGTTCTGAACGGATCCGCTCATAATAATGCAGACGGAGGCTCCGTTCAGAACGGATCCGTCTGCATTATATTAGCAAAAAAAAGCTAAGTGTGAAAATAGCCTGGGACTGATCCGTCCAGACTTTCAATGTAAAGTCAATGGGGGACGGATCCGCTTGAAGATTGAGCCACATTGTGGCATCTTCAAACGGATCCGTCCCCATTGACTTACATTGTAAGTCTGGACGGATCCGCACGCCTCCGCACGGCCAGGCGGACACCCGAACGCTGCAAGCAGTGTTCAGCTGTCCGCCTGTCCGTGCGGAGGCGAGCGGAGCGGAGGCTGAACGCCGCCAGACTGATGCAGTCTGAGCGGATCCGCTCCATTCAGACTGCATCAGGGCTGGACGGCTGCGTTCGGGTCCGCTCGTGAGCCCCTTCAAACGGAGCTCACGAGCGGACACCCGAACACTAGTGTGAAAGCAGCCTAACTAGATTGATTTTCTTATTTAGTTGCCTTAAGCTACTTGTTCCTTATTTTAACTGCCTCCCCTTTGCTTCAAGCTGTCTGTTTGTCCAACACTGAGGCGAGAACAGAGGGTGATTGAAACTGCAAGAAGCCCCTCACTTCTCCTACAGGATGATGTATAGACTGTAGAAGAATGCTTGAGCCAATTATTTAGCTAGATGATTCACATATACACTGAGCAAAAATATAAACGCAACACTTTTGGTTTTGCTCCCATTTTGCATGAGCATTCTACATACACAAAAGACCCATTACTCTCAAATATTGTTCACAAATCTGTCTAAAGCTGTGTTAGTGAGCACTTCTTCTTTGCCAAGATAATCCATCCCACCTCACAGGTGTGGCATATCAAGGTGCTGATTAGACAGCATGAATATTGCACAGGTGTGCCTTAGACTGCCCACAATAAAAGACCACTCGGAAATGTGCAGTTTGATCACACAGCACAATACCACAGATGTCGTAACATTTGAGGGAGCGTGCAATTGGCATGCTGACTGTAGGAATGTCTACCAGAGCTGTTGCCCGTGCAATGGATGTTCATTTCTCTACCATAAGCCATCTCCAAAGGCAATTCAGAGAATTTGGAAGTACATCCAACCGGCCTCACAACCGCAGACCACGTGTAACCACATCAGACCAGGACCTCCACATCCAGCATGTTCACCTCCATGATCATCTGAGAACAGCCACTCGGACAGCTGCAGCAACACTCTGTTTGCATAACCAAAGAATTTCTACACAAACTGTCAGAAATCGTCTCAGGGAAGCTCATCTGCATGCTCGTCGTCCTCATCGGGGTCTGGACCTGACTGTAGTTTGTCATCGTAACCAACTAGACTGGGCAAATGCTTACATTCTGTGGCATCTGGCACGTTGGAGAGGTGTTTTGTTCACGGATGAGTCCCGGTTGTCACTGTTCAGGGCAGATGGTAGACAGCGTGTCTGTTCATAACATAACCTAAGATGGCGTCTGTGCACAGATGTTTACATTAAGTTCACATACCAAAGTTTGTAATATAGTGCACACTGCGCAGACTCCAAGTGTCATCTCTAGAGTTGAGTGGACACCTGGATGTTCGGGTTCGACAAGTTCAGCCGAACTTGAAAAAAAAGTTTGGGTTCGGTACACAAACTTGACCCAAACTTGACCCTGAACCCGAACCCCATTGAAGTCAACGGGGACCCAAACTTTTGGGCACTAAAATGGCTCTAAAATAGTCCTGGAAAGAGCTAGAGGGCTGCAAAAGGCATAAAAATGTGCTTAAAAGTATGGCAACTGTTCTGCAAACAAATGTGGATAGGGAAATTACTTAAAATAACATACAATACAGAAAAATTAAAAATAACAATCTGGATCTAGGAGTAGGAGGTTGAGGAGGCGGTGGATGTGGCGGTGTAGGTTAACGCGGCGGTGTAGGTGGAAGCGGCAGTGAAGGAGGAATAGGTAGCCAACACTGATTTGTTATTTTTCTTTAAAGTGGGGTATCCCCCAAAATATTGGGACATATAACAAAATAAAACAAAGAATAAGTGCACTTAAGTACAAGACTGGATGGTTGAGGCTGGTATACAGTTGCAAGAAAAAGTATGTGAACCCTTTGGAATGATATGGATTTTTGCACAAATTGGTCATAAAATGTGATCTGATCTTTATCTAAGTCACAACAATAGACAATCACAGTCTGCTTCAACTAATAACACACAAAGAATTAAATGTTACCATGTTTTTATTGAACACACCATGTAAACATTCACAATGCAGGTGGAAAAAGTATGTGAACCCCTAGACTAATGACATCTCCAAGAGCTAATTGGAGTGAGGTGTCAGCCAACTGGAGTCCAATCAATGAGATGAGATTGGAGGTGTTGGTTACAGCTGCCCTATAAAAAACACACACCAGTTCTGGGTTTGCTTTTCACAAGAAGCATTGCCTGATGTGAATGATGCCTCGCAGAAAAGAGCTCTCAGAAGACCTACGATTAAGAATTGTTGACTTTCATAAAGCTGGAAAGGGTTATAAAAGTATCTCTAAAAGCCTTGCTGTTCATTAGTCCACAGTAAGACAAATTGTCTATAAATGGAGAAAGTTCAGCACTGCTGCTACTCTCCCTAGGAGTGGCCATCCTGTAAAGATGACTGCAAGAGCACAGTGCAGATTGCTCAATGAGGTTAAAAAGAATCCGAGTGTCAGCTAAAGACGTACAAAAGTCTCTTGCATATGCTAACATCCCTGTTAGCGATTCTATGATACGTAAAACACTAAACAAGAATGGACTTCATGGGAGGATACCACAGAGGAAGCCACTGCTGTCCCAAAAAAACATGACTGGCCGGAAACCCTACGAAACCCCCAAATTCAGCACATGCGCCAGGCAAGGGATGTGCGTCAAACAGGCTAGTCCGAGAGCTGCTACAAGATTTCGCCCATTATCGCACACCACCAGGCCGGGCTTGAGGCTGACTGGCACAAACCACTCATGGGTCTGTTGTTCAAGGCCCGTCCACAGCTCCTGCGCGGTGTAGGGTTTGTCCCCCAAACAGATACGTTTTAAAACTGCCTGCCGTCGTTTACCCCTTGCTGTGCTGAAGTTGGTGGTGAAGGTGTTACGCTGACCGGATGAGGAGCTGGTAGAGGATGAGGAAGCAGAGGAGGAAGCAACAGGAGGCAAACTGAAGCGCCCTGCAATCCTCGGTGGTGGAAGGACATGCGCCAAACTGCTATCCGCCTCAGGCCCAGCCGCCACTGCATTTACCCAGTGTGCTGTTAGGGAGATATAACGACCCTGACCGTGCTTACTGGGCCACGTATCCGTAGAAAGGTGCACCTTGCCACAGATGGCGTTGCGCAGTGCACACCTGATTTTGTCTCCTACTTGGTTGTGCAGGGAAGGGATGGCTCGCTTTGAAAAGTTGTGGCGGCTGGGCACGACGTACTGTGGGACAGCCACCGCCATAAGGCCTTTAAAACTATCCATCTCCACCAGACGGAATGACAGCATTTCAAAGGCAAGTAATTTAGAGATGCTGGCATTCAGGGCTAGGGATCGCGGGTGGGTAGGGGGTACTTCCTCTTCCTCTCCAGCGTTTGGGACATGGAGAGCTAAACGCTTCTGTGGGATATTGTGGAGATGCTTGGTGACCCAGGTGTTGGTGTTGCTGGCAGATCCTGTGTTTGCGGGGTGGCAGGTGGCACTGTCACTCCAGAGGTGGATGAAGAGGCCGCGACTGCAGCAGAAGAGGAAGCAGGAGGAGCCAGAGACCTTTCTTGGTTTTTGAGGTGTCTACTCCACTGCAGCTCGTGCTTTGCACTGAAATGCCTGGTGATGCAGGTTGTGCTCAGGTTGAGAACGTTTATGCCTCGCTTCAGGCTCTGATTGCAAAGCGTGCAAACCACTCGTGTCTTGTCGTCAGCACATTTTCTGAAGAACTGCCACGCCAGGGAACTCCTTAGAGCTGGCTTTGGTGTGCTCGATCCCTTGCTGCAGTGGGCAGTAGGAGGCGTACTGTCTAGAGGATGGCCGCTCCGCTTTTGCACCCTGCTCCCTCTTCTGCTGTGCTGGTGGCTCTGTGCGACCACCGCCTCTTCCTCTGAACTACATCGGTCACTCGCATGACCTTGAATCCATGTGGGGTCGAGGACCTCATCGTCCTCCACATCATCTTCCACCCAGTCTTCACCCCTGACTTCCTTGTCGGTCTGCACACTTTCAAAAGCCCCAGCAGTTGGCACCTGTGTTTCGTCATCATCCGAGACGTGCTGCGATGGTCCTCCCATGTACTCATCTTGGAAAATAAGTGGTTGGGAATCGGTGCACTCAATCTCTTCCACTTCTGAAGCAGGGCTAGGTGGATGGCCCTGGGAAGCCCTGCTAACAGAGTCATCAAAAATCAGAAGAGACTGCTGCATGACTTGGGGCTCAGACTGCTTGGCTAATTTGCAAGGGGGTGAGGTGAAAGACTGATGGACATCGGCTGCAGGTGCCAACTGTGGTCTTTCAGCAGGAGACTGGGTGGGAGACAATGTGAAGGAACTGGATCCACTGTCAGCAACCCAATCTACTATCACCTGTACTTGTTCAGGCCTCACCATTCGTAGAGCAGCATTAGGCCCGACCAAATACCGCTGCAGGTTTTGTCACCTACTCACACCTGAGGAAGGGGTTTCACTTGTGCGTGTAGCTGGCACAGATCGACCACGTCCTCTCCCTGCAACAGGAGCTCCACCAGCAGCACCACGACCTGGGCCACGTGCCTTATTTGACGCTCTCCGCCCTAAATGGGTGTTTAATTAATAGTAGAAAAGAACAGTATGTAAAGGGTGTATCTCACACTGCCTGAACCAGAATAGGCCTCAATTAAAGATTAATTTGCACACAATGGCTGTATTTCAAATGCCTAATTTAAACCCCTGTATGTATAGGGAGGATCACACACGCCCTGAACCAGTGTAGGCCTGCAGTAAATATATCTTTGCACAAAATGGTTGTATTTGAAATGGCTGAATTTTAATTGCCTAATTCAAAACACTGTATGTAGAGGGGGCATCTCACAGGGCCTGAACCAGTGTAGGCCTGAATTCAATATTGGTGCACCAAATGGCGGTATTTAACCAACTCAGCTCCCCTAGCTTAAACACCCTTAATGACCAGACCACTTTTTACAATTCTGCACTACACTACTTTCACGTTTTTTTGCTCGGTCATACAACTTACCACCCAAATGAATTTTACCTCCTTTTCTTCTTACTAATGGAGCTTTTATTTGGTGGTATTTCATTGCTGCTGACATTTTAACTTTTTTTTTTTATTATTAATCAAAATTTACCGAATTTTTTTGCAAAAAAATGCAATTTTTCATTTTCAGTTGTAAAATTTTTCAAATAAAACTACATTTTTATATAAATTTTTCGCTAAATTTATTGTTCTACATGCCTGTGCTAAAAAAAATGCAATAAGTGTATATTTATTGGTTTGCGCAAAAGTTTTTTATAGCGTTTACAAACTATGGTACAAAAATGTGAATTTCCGCATTTTTAAGCATTAGGTTCTACAATGCCCAGACAGTAGAAACGCCCCAAAAAATGACCGCATTTCGGAAAGTACACACCCCAAGGTAATCGCTGATGGGCATAGTGAGTTCATAGAAGTTTTTATTTTTTGTCACAAGTTAGCGGAAAATTATGATTTCTTTTTTTTCTTACAAAGTCTCAAATTCCACTAGCTTGTGACAAAAAATAAAAACTTCCATGAACTCACTATGCCCATAACGAGGTACCTTGGGGTGTCTTCTTTCCAAAATGGGGTCACTTGTGGGGTATTTATACTGCCCTGGCATTTTAGGGGCCCTAATGCGTGAGAAGTAGTTTGAAATCCAAATGTGTCAAATGCCCTGTGAAATCCTAAAGGTGCTCTTTAGAATTTGGGCCCCTTTGCCCACCTAGGCTGCAAAAAAGTGTCACACATGTGGTATCGCCGTACTCAGAAAAAGTAGGGCAATGTGTTTTGGGGTGTATTTTTACATATACCCGTGCTGGGTGAGAAATATCTCTCTAAAAGTCAACTTTTCCCATTTTTTTTTTAGATATATTTTTTTTTATACAAAGTTGTCCTTTTAGAGATATTACTCTCGCCCAGCATGGGTATATGTAAAAAGACGCCCCAAAACACATTGCCCAACTTCTCCTGAGTACGGCAATACCACATGTGTGACACTTTTTTGCAGCCTATGTGCGCAAAGGGGCCCAAATTCCTTTTAGGAGGGCATTTTTAGACATTTGGATTACAGACTTCTTCTCACGCTTTACGGACCCTAAAATGTCAGGGCAGTATAAATACCCCACATGTGACCCCATTTTGGAAAGAAGACACCCCAAGGTATTCCATGAGGGGCATGGCAAGTTTATAGATTTATTTTTTGGGCACAAGTTAGTGGAAATTGATATCAAATTTTTTTTTTTTTTTTTTTTTTCTCACAAAGTCTCCCTTTCCGCTAACTTGGGACAAAAAGTTCAATCTTTCGTGGACTCAATATGCCCCTCAGCGAATACCTTTGGGTGTCTTCTTACCAAAATGGGATCATTTGTACTGCCCTGGCATTTGAGGGTCTCCGCAATCATTACATGTATGGCCAGCATTAGGAGTTTCTGCCAAAAAATAAAAAGGAGGGGAAAGGCGTCTGCCAGGACATAGGAGCTCCGCCCAACATCCAAACCCACTCAGCTTGTATGCCCTGGCAAACCCGATTTCTCCATTCACATCAATCGATGTGGATGAATAAATCATTGCCGGTATTTTTTATTTTTTATTTTTTTTATATACAATATATATATAAGTGTTTAATTTTATATAAGTGTTTGCCAAAGCATATGAACACCTCTCCTCATCTCATAAGCCTCGGCATACGTATCTTTTTTACTGCAGAGGAGAAATCTCGTCTTGCAGCGCCGCATACACCGACTTTTGTGTAATCTGACAGCAGCGCAATGTTTCTGTCAGAATGCACATCAGTGCTGCAGCTGGTTCATCGGTTGGTCCACCTAGAAGGTAAAATAAAAAATAAAAAACAGGCTGCAACGCAATAAATTTATTAACATTAACTTTATATAACATTTGAACAGAACATTAACTTTTATAAACTTTATTGAACTTTTGGGACAGAACATTAACTTTTTTGCTTACCGGTGATTTTTGCTTTTTTTTACCTTTTTATAGGACAAACCTCTCCTTCCCCATGGGACAATGTGCAAAGCGCAAATCGCCCAGAAATGTGGCGAAGTACATTATGCACTTTGTCCCAGGTGAAAGGAGAGGTTTGCAGCAGCTGTGAGTGAAAGGGCCCTAAGAGCCCTGTGTGCCTGTCCTGTGTGACGCAATCCCTATGCTAATAGTGTACCTGTGTGTGTGGTACTTCCGGAAACACTCCCCTAAGCATACGGCAGGGTGGTCAGGGCAGTCAGGACAGAAATAGCGGGTGTCACGCTTTATTCCACTCCTGCTACAGACACGACATCTTTTTCAGGGTTGCGTTTCGGTTGAGGTACCAGCAACGACATTGGGGAAATGTCGCTCGTGTAGATGGCTCACTACACTGGTGGATGGGGCCACGGAACCTCCTGGATACAGGAGGTTCTCGATGATCTCTTCCTGAAATTTGAGGAAGGATTCTGTTCTCTCCTTACTGTAGAGAACAAAACTATTATATGCAGCCAATTGAATTAAATATACAGACACCTTCTTATACCAGTGTCTGGTGCGGCGGGGGACTAAATAAGGAGCCAACATCTGGCCATTGAAGTCCACCCCTCCCATAAGCAAATTATAGTTGTGGACCGAGAGGGGCTTTTCCAATGACACTGGTTGCTCGTTCAATTTGTATTGTCGTGTCTGCGTGAATGGAGGAGAGCATGTAAACGTCACGCTTGTCTCTCCATTTCACCACGAGCAGTTCTTCGTTACACAAGGCAGCCCTCTCCCCCCTTGCAAGACGGGTGGTAACGAGCCATTGGGGGAAGCCCCGGTGACTAGGTCGCGCGGTGCCACAGCAGCCAATCTGTTCTATAAACAAATGCCTGAAGAGGGGCACACTTGTGTAGAAATTGTCCACATAAAGATGGTACCCCTTGCCAAATAAGGGTGACACCAAGTTCCAGACTGTCTTCCCACTGCTCCCCAGGTAGTCAGGGCAACCGACCGGCTCCAGGGTCTGATCTTTGCCCTTAGACACGAAATTGGTGCGTATAGCCTGTGGCCCTTTCACAGAGCTTATACAATTTGACCCCGTACTGGGCGCGCTTGCTTGGGTTGTATTGTTTGAACCCAAGGCGCCCGGTAAAATGCATAAGGGACTCGTCTATGCAGATGTTTTGCTCAGGGGTATACAAATCTGCAAATTTGGTGTTAAGGTGGTCTATGAGGGGCCAAATTTTGTGGAGACTGTCAAAAGCTGGGTGGCCTCTGGGACGAGAGGTGCTGTTGTCACTAAAGTGCAGGATGGTCTCAAATAGTGTCCTGGACATGGCAGCAGAGAACATGGGCATGTGATGAATTGGGTTCGTGGACCAATATGACCGCAGTTCATGCTTTTTTGTCAGGCCCATGTTGAGGAGAAGGCTCAAAAGTTTTAAATTCAGAAACTTGGAAAGGTTTCCACCGGAAAGACTGGGCCTAAAAGCTTCCCGGGTTGGCGGCTATAAATTGAGTGGCATACCGATTTGTTTCTGCCACGACTAAGTCCAAGAGCTCCGCAGTCGAACAGCTCAAAAAACCCCAGTGCCGATCCAATCTGAGCTGTCTCCACCCGAACTCCAGACTGGGCTGCGACGGGGGAACTACTGCACGTGCCACCGTACCAGCTTCAACTGCCCTACTGGTGCTCGCCACTGCACCATATTGTACGGCAGTGCTGGTACTAGGTCCAGGATGGGCTGCGCTGCTGGTGTATGTCTCACCACGTAATCCGACAGCACCAGCCCCACTCTGCTGCCCTTGAAGCGGATCCTGCGCAGCCTGTGGTCTAGCAACACAGGGCCGGGTACGCCTGGTGGTATTAGGGACCTCAACTTCATTGTCCGAACTTTGGGCCAGACTGCCACTGCTTTCTACAGGTTTGTATTCTGACCCGCTGGATTCATCAGATGAGGGTTCCCATTCCTCATCCAACTGGGTCAGAAGCCTGTAGGCCTCTTCAGAAGAATACCCCTTACTTGCCATTTGGTCAACTAAATTTAGGGGGTATTCGCTGAGACTACCCAAGAAAAAAAGCAAGCCTGTCTTACAAATGGGAGACTAGCGAAGTACCGGAAGCCGCTGCGATTGATAAATAATATCAAAACTGATTTTATTTTTTATTTTTTTTATCGCCGCAGCGCTTGTAAAGTGATTGTGCAGTGATAAAAAATAAAAAATGTTACTGCGGCGGGGCGGGCGTGGGTGAACGCACGTGTGGGCGACCGATCAGGCCTGATCGTGCAAACACTGCGTTTTGGGTGGAGGGCGAGCTAAGGTGACACTAATATTATTATAGATTTGACTGTGATCAGTTCTGATCACTTACGGATACTATAAAAGTACCAATGCTGATTAGCGATATGCTAATCAGCGAATCAGTGACTGTAGTGTGGTGGGCTGGGCGCTAACCGAGGCTAACTACCTAACAAAGGGGCCTAAACTAACCTAAAACCTTACCGTCCATACTAGTGGAAAAAAAAGTGACAATTTACACTGATCACTTTTTTCCCTTTCACTAGAGATTGACAGGGGTGATCAAGGGGTTAATTGGGGTGATGTGGGGGGGGGTGATCTGGGGCTAAATGTGTAGTGTTTGGTGTACTCAGTGATCTGTGCTCCTCTGCTGGGACAAACCGACGAAAAGGACCAGCAGAGGAGCACAGAAGCCATTTAACACATTATATTCATAAATATAATGTGTTAACTGGCTTGTGATTTGTTTTTTTGAAAATCTCCAGCCTGCCAGCGATGATCATTGGATAGCAGGCTGGTGACGAACTCCTCCTGCGACTTTTGCCGGCCCGCAATGCGCATGCGCAGGCCGGCTATGCACGTCATCTCGCGAGATGACGCGCCCGAGCGTCTAGGAGGAATTAATCGACCGCCTCCAGACCACAATCCTGCGTTAGGCGGTCCGGAGGTGGTTAAAATCTCTGAATGTAGCCCAAATGTATTAAGGGTGTATCTCACAATGACATCTGCATCAAATGCTGCCAACTAATTTTTTGGTGCTCAAATGAGTGTTTGTTTAAAAACTGAATTTGACAGCAGTATATAAGCCTGTAATTTCACACTTGCTGATGCTGCAAGGTCTGAAAATTGTGTTTTTTGTCAAAAGTGTGTTTTTCAAACCCCAGAAAATGATGGGTGTATTTCGACCTTAAATTGCACACTGACTAATACAGATGTTGTAGATTGCCAAAAAATGTATTTTTTTTTGTTAACAGAATATGAAAGCTGTATATATTAAACTTGAATATAACACTTGCAGATCTGGAAAATACAGTTTTTGGGAGAAAAAAATGGTGTGTTTTTCAAACCCCAGAAAATTATGAGTGTATTTCTACCTTAAATTGCACACTGACTAATACAGATGTTGTAGTTTGCCCCCCAAAAAATGGTGATTTGCAATGTCCCAAAAGCTCAGATGCAATGCTGGTGCACTGAGCATGCATAAAATGGCCGCCGCCACCCACCTAACTAACAGAATTCTAAAAGTTAGTATTTTTTGGTCAATGGGCTCAGGGCAGGGTAAAATGATAGTGCCCTGCACCCACACAACTATTTGTCTGTCAATCACTGAGTTAGATTCTCTCCTATGCTCTCCCTGAAATCACAAGTCCAGCAGCATCCTCTCCCTACACTTGTAACAGCAGAGTGACGTGCAGTGCTACGTGACTCAAGCTTATATAGAGCCTGGGTCACATGCTGCTCTGGCCAATCACAGTCATGCCATTAGTAGGCATGGCTGTGATGGAATCTTGGGGCAAGTAGTATGACGCTTGTTGATTGGCTGCTGTGCAGCCTTTCCAAAAGCGGCAAGAAAGCTGCGAACACCGAACACAAACTTTTACTGAAATGTTCGGGTTCGGGGGTCCCAAAATCCTAAAGTTCGGTACGAACCCGAACTTTACAGTTTGGGTTCGCTCAACCTTAGTTATCTCCTTTCTTCTTATCTCTTTTTTTCCTTCTTAGCCAATGAAATAATGGCATGAGCCTCAGAGGGGGATGCTCCCCCTCGGAAGATGTTAAACGACTTTACTCATTGTAATAAACAAAGATTGGTTTTGACCAGCTTGTGTCAGCGTCTAGTCTGTGCCACGCATGGATATTAACCCTTTGGGGTACCCTGATTTGGAGCACCAGAGTGTATCTTAAATTCTTTAATTAAAGCAACTTCAACACCTATATTGTGGTTGAGCATGAATGATAAATATGAGAGAAAAGCATCTTCAGGGAGTGAGTGGGATTCTTGGATGCAGATCTGCTTAAATTTTTTTTCGCTTCCCTTCAAAGAGAATGACGTTTGTAGGGGTGATTAAGTCCTTTTACATTTAAGGATAGTATTTTGATAGTCATTTTGTGTTGTTGTATGTTGCTTACGGTTTCCGTGTTTTCTTGTGAATGGTCTGTAGAACTTTGATTTGGTTTGGATGGTGTAGATCAGCTTGTCGTAGGGGATGGTCTACTGAGGGCGAGTTGTTGTTGAGGTAGTCTTCTGGTTGTCAAAAACAGTACAACTAATCCTTGCAGATTGAAAGTAACAGTGCTTGATCTGGGTGATCAACAAGTATATGGGGACAGTCATCATGAACTAATTCACCTAATTTATTATGAGGTTCAGGTCTCCTTAGAGGCAGAGAACCATTCTTGAATATTCGGTGTTCTATAATCTTGAGTTGCCAATGGGTAAGCAGCTTTTTCCCTTGTTCCATGTTTAGTATGATATAGGTTTTGTCTTCTTTGTGGAGTATTATTTTAGTAGGGAAAGCCCACTTGTAAGGGATTTTGTTTTCACTCGGACATGCCATGATAGGGTCACGTTTTTTCCTTTCTAATATAGTCACTTGTAAAAGATCTGTAAAAAGCGCTACTTGTTCATAAGGCTCAGGTAGGGTGTGTCATTTTCTTGTCGCTGCCATCTTTTATTTTTTAATGTGGTAAAAGTGGATGTGGGCTAAGACATCTCTGAGTTTGTTTTCAGGTATGGACCGGGGCAGATTAAGTGCATGATAGGCCCGGGGCTGTCTACCCAACTTGGGCCCCTCCCTCCATTTTTTTCTTCTTGTTGTATGAAGAGACTGTGGTGCATCTCGAGCGCCACAGTCTCTTCTTATGCCATATGACATCCCTAGACTAAAAAAAAAAATACTCCAAATTGGCTCCTAAACTGAAAATATGGTCACAAAATGTAACCGCTACAGGACCGCCGTACGCAGGATTGCGTCCTGGCGGCGGCCCTGCTCTTCTGGGTGGACGCATATACGCGTCCTCCCGTGATAGCCGAGATTTCCTGTGAACGCGCGCACACAGGCGCACGCGTTCACAGGAGCGGAAGGTAAGCGAGTGGATCTCCAGCCTGCCAGCGGCGATCGTTCGCTGGCAAGCTGTTTTGGTAACCGCGTCTAATATACCTGCTACCTGGTCCTCTGGTGGTCCCTTTTGTTTGGATCGACCACCAGAGGACACAGGTAGCTGTGTAAAGTACCACCAAACACCACTACACTACACCCCCCCCTGTCACTTATTAACCCTTTATGAACCACTCATCACCCCTGATCACCCCATACAGACTCCCTGATCACCCCCCTGTCATTGATCACCCCCCTGTAAGGCTCCATTCAGACATCCGTATGATTTTTACGGATCCACGGATACATGGATCGGATCCGCAAAACACATACGGACGTCTGAATGGAGCCTGACAGGGGGGTGATCACCCATATAGACTCCCCGATCACCCCCTGTCATTGATCACCCCCCTGTAAGGCTCCATTCAGACGTCTGTATGTGTTTTGCGGATCTGATCCATGTATCCGTGGATCCGTAAAAATCATACTGACGTCTGAATGGAGCCTTACAGGGGGGGTGATCAATGACAGGGGGTGATCAGCGAGTTTATATGGGTGATCACCCCTGTCATTGATCACCCCCCTGTCATTGATCACCCCCTGTAAGGCTCCATTCAGACAATTGCCAGGGCAGTATAAATACCCCACATGTGACCCCATTTCGGAAAGAAGACACCCCAAGGTATTCCGTGAGGGGCATATTGAGTCCATGAAAGATTGAAATTTTTGTTCGAAGTTAGCGGAAAGTGAGACTTTGTGAGAAAAAAAAAATCTCAATTTCCGCTAACTTATGCCAAAAATAAAAAATATTCTATGAACTCGCCATGCCCCTCATTGAATACCTTGGGGTGTCTTCTTTCCAAAGTGGGGTCACATGTGGGGTATTTATACTGCCCTGGCTTTTTAGGGGCCCTAAAGCGTGAGAAGAAGTCTGGGATCCAAATGTCTAAAAAGGCCTCCTAAAAGGGATTTGGGCTGCTTTGCGCATCTAGTCTGCAAAAAAGTCTGCAAAAAAGTGTCACACATTTGGTATCGCCGTAGCATGGGTATATGTAAAATGACACCCCAAAACACATTCCCCAACTTCTCTCGAGTACAGCGATACCAGATGTGTGACACTTTTTTGCAGCCTAGGTGGGCAAAGGGGCACACATTCCAAAGTGCACTTTTCGGATTTCACCGGTCATTTTTTACAGATTTTGATTTCAAACTTCTTCTCACACATCTGGGCCCCTAGAATGCCAGGGCAGTATAACTACCCCACAAGTGACCCCATTTTGGAAAGACACCCCAAGGTATTTTGTGATGGGCATAGTGAGTTCATGGAAGTTTTTATTTTTTGTCACAAGTTAGTGTAATATGAGACTTTGTAAGAAAAAAAATAATCATAATTTTCCGATAACTTGTGACAAAAAATAAAAAGTTCTATGAACTCACTATGCCCATCAGTGAATACCTTAGGGTGTCTACTTTCCGAAATGGGGTCATTTGTGGGGTGTTTGTACTGTCTGGGCATTGTAGAACCTCAGGAAACATGACGGGTGCTCAAAAAGTCAGCGCTACTTCAAAAAGCGGAAATTCACATTTTTGTACCATAGTTTGTAAACGCTATAACTTTTACCCAAACCATTTTTTTTTTTTTACCCAAACATTTTTTTTTTATCAAAGACATGTAGAACAATACATTTTGCGAAAAATTTATATATGGATGTCGTTTTTTTCCCAAAATTTTACAACTGAAAGTGAAAAATGTCATTTTTTGCAAAAAAATCGTTAAATTTCGATTAATAATAAAAAAAGTAAAAATGTGAGCAGCAATGAAATACCACCAAATGAAAGCTCTATTAGTGAGAAGAAAAGGAGGTAAAATTCATTTGGGTGGTAAGTTGCATGACCGAGCAATAAACTGTGAAAGTAGTGTAGTGCAGAAGTGTAAAAAGTGGCCTGGTCATTAAGGGGGTTTCAGCTAGCGGGGTTGAAGTGGTTAAAATACATACAAATATAATAAAAAAGAATACAGCACATGCCTCTTACATCCAGGGACATCTCCTGTCATATAGATCTTCTCTTTCCTCTTCTCATTTGACTCAGACCGCCATGACAAATAATTTAACCACCTCAGCTCCCCAAGCTTAAAGGGATTCTGTCACCTCCCCTAAGCCAAAAAACGATTTTAAAGCAGCCATGAAGCACAGCTTACCTGGATTAGGCTGTGCTCTTTTATCTTGAAATCCGTCCAGCAGTTACTGCAAAAAACGACTTTGATATGTAAATGTGTCCTGAAGGTGCCCAGAGGGGCGTTTTGTTCTTCTTAGAGAGCCCAGTACCGCCCCTCTTTCAGTGCCCAGCCCGCCTTCCTTGTACTGCCTAACCGCCTGCCACAGCCTCTCCTCCCTCTCCTCCCCCTCCCTCACGCCGAACGAACTTTCGCACAGGCGCAGTAACCACTGAGGGCTGCGCCTGTGCGATCAGCAGGAGACTGAGGGCAGCAGCTTCATCTTAGTCACTGGGCATGCGCCGAGCCCAGTGACGTCTGATGCTCGCTCTTCCCTCAGTCAGCAGGGAAGAGCGAGCTTCGGACGTCACTGGGCTCGGCGCCTGTGCGAAAGTTCGTTCGGCGTGAGGGAGGGGGAGGAGAGGGAGGAGAGGCTGTGGCAGGCTGGGGGTGGCGGTTAGACAGTACAAGGAAGGCGGGCTGGGCACTGAAAGAGAGGCGGTACTGGGCTCTCTAAGAAGAAAAAAACGCCCCTCTGGGCACCTTCAGGACACATTTACATATCAATCAAAGTCGTTTTTCGCAGTAACTGCTGGACGGATTTCAAGATAAAAGAGCACAGCCTAATCCAGGTAAGCTGTGCTTCATGGCTGCTTTAAAATCGTTTTTTGGCTTAGGGGAGGTGACAGAATCCCTTTAAACACCCTTAATGACCAGACCACTTTTTACAATTCTGCACTACACTACTTTCACCATTTATTGTTCGGTCATACAACTTGCCACCCAAATGAATTTTACCTCCTTTTCTTCTCACTAATAGAGCTTTCATTTGGTGGTATTTCATTGCTGCTCACATTTTTACATTTTTTGTTATTAATTGAAATTTTATGATTTTTTTAAAAAAAAAATGAAATTTTTCACTTTCAGTTGTCATTTAAAAAAAAAAAAAACTATATATAATATATATATATATATATATATATATATATATATATATATATATATATATATAAATAAATTTTTCTCTAAATGTATTGTTCTACATGTCTTTGATGAAAATAAAAAAAGTTTGGGTAAAAGTTGTAGCGTTTACAAACTATGGTACAAAAATGTGAATTTCCGCTTTTTGAAGCAGCTCTGACTTTCTGAGCACCTGTCATGTTTCCTGAGGTTCTACAATGCTCAGACAGTAGAAAAACACCACAAATAACCCAATTTCATAAAGTAGACAAATGCGTGCGAAGTAGTTTGAAATCAAAATCTGTAAAAAAAAAATGGCCTGTGAAATCCGAAAGGTGCTCTTTGGAATGTGGGCCCCTTTGCCCACCTAGGCTGCAAAAAAGTGTCACACATGTGGTATCGCCGTACTCGAAGTAGGGCAATGTGTTTGGGGTGTCTTTTTACATATACCCATGCTGGGTGAGAGAAATATCTTGGCAAAAGACAACTTTTCCCATTTTTTTATACAAAGTTGGCATTTGACCAAGATATTTTTCTCACCCAGCATGGGTATATGTAAAATGACACCCCAAAACACATTCCCCAATTTCTCCTGAGTACGGTGATACCACATGTGTGACACTTTTTTGCAGCCTAGATGGGCAAAGGGGCCCACATTCCTTTTAGGAGGGCATTTTTAGACATTTGGATTCCAGACTTCTTCTCACGCTTTAGTGCCCCTAAAATGCCAGGGCAGTATAAATACCCCACATGTGACCATTTTGGAAAGAAGACACCTCAAGGTATTCAATGAGGGGCATGGCGAGTTCATCGAATTTTTTATTTTTTTTTGGCACAAGTTAGCGGAAATTGTTTTTTTTTGTTTTTGTTTGTTTTTTCTCGGAGTCTCCCTTTCCGCTAACTTGGGACAAAAATTTAAATCTTTCATGGACTCAATATGCCCCTCAGCGAATACCTTGGGGTGTCTTCTTTCCAAAATGGGGTCAGTTGTGGGGTGTTTGTACTGCCCTGGCATTTGATGGTCTCCACAATCATTACATGTATGGCCAACATTAGGAGTTTCTGCTATTCTCCTTATATTGAGCATACGGGTAATGAGATTTTTTTTTTTTTCCGTTCATTGGGCTGAAAGAAAAAATGAACGGCACAGATTTCTTCATTCGCATCAATCAATGTGGATGAAAAAATCTCTGCCCAAAAAAAAAAGGAGGGGAAAGGCATCTGCCACAACATAGGAGCTCCGCCCAACAGCCATACCCACTTAGCTCGTATGCCCTGGCAAACCCGATTTCTCCATTCACATCAATCGATGTGGATGAATAAATCATTGCTGGGATTTATTTTATTTATTTTTTTATATACAAAGTGTTTGCCAAAGCATATGAACACCGCCGCCCCCTCAGCTCATATGCCTCGGCAAACGTATCTTTTACTGCATAGGAGAAATCTTGTCTTGCAGCGCCGCATACACCAACTTTTGTGTAATCTGACAGCAGTGCAATGCTTCTGTCAGAATGCATATCAGTGCTGCAACTAGTCGATCAGTTGGTCCACCTGGAAGGTAAAAAAAAAAAAAGAAAAACCAGGCCGCAACACAATAAATTTATTAACTTTATAATAACATTTGAACAGAACATATAAACTTTATTAAACTTTTTGAACAGAACGTTAACTTTTTTGCTTACCGGTGATATTTTTATTTTTTTACCTTTTTATAGGACAAACCTCTCCTTCCCCATGGGACAATGTGCAAAGCGCAAATCGCCCAGAGATGTGGCAAAGTACATTATGCACTTTGTCCCAGGTGAAAGGAGAGGTTTGCAGCAGCTGTGAGTGAAAGGGCCCTAATAGCCCTGTGTGCCTGTCCTGTGAGATGCAATCCCTATGCTAAGTGTACCTGTGTGTGGTACTTCCGGAAACACTCCCCTAAGCATAGGGCAGGGTGGTCAGGGCAGTCAGGACAGAAATAGCGGGTGTCACGCCTTATTCCACTCCTGCTACAGACACAACTTTTTTTTCGGGGTGGCGGTCGGTTTGAGGTACCAGCAACGACACTGGGTAAATGTCGCTCGTGAAGACGGCTAACTACACTGGTGGATGGGGCAACCGAACCTCCTGGATACAGGAGGTTCTCGATGATCTCTTCCTGAAATTTGAGGAAGGATCCTGTTCTCCCAACCTTACTGTAGAGAACAAAACTATTATATACAGCCAATTGAATCAAATATACAGGCACCTTCTTATACCAGCGTCTGGTGCATCGGGAAACTAAATAAATGGTCATTGAAGTCCACCCCTCCCATGTGAAGGTTATAGTCGTGGACTGAGAGGGGCTTTTTAATTGCACTGGTTGCCCGTTCTATTTGTATTGTCGTGTCTGCGTGAATGGAGAAGAGCATGTAAACGTCACGCTTGTCTCTCCATTTCACCACGAGCAGTTCTTCGTTACACAAGGCAGCCCTCTCCCTCCTTGCAAGACGGGTGGTAACGAGCCGTTGGGGGAAGCCCCGGAGACTAGGTCGCGCGGTGCCAGAGCAGCCAATCAGTTCTAGGAACAAATGCCTGAAGAGGGCCACACTTGTGTAAAAATTGTCCACATAAAGATGGTACCCCTTGCCAAATAAGGGTGACACCAAGTCCCAGACTGTCTTCCCACTGCTCCCCAGGTAGTCAGGGCAACCAACCGGTTTCAGGGTCTGATCTTTACCCTCATAGATCCGAAATTTGTGGTTATAGCCTGTGGCCCTTTCACAGAGCTTATACAATTTGACCCCATACCGGGTGCACTTGCTTGGGATGTATTGTTTGAAGCCAATGTTTTGTTCAGGGGTATACAAATCTGCAAATTTGGTGTTGAAGTGGTCTGAGGGGGCGAATTTTGTGGAGCCGGTCAAAAGCTGGGTGGCCTCTTGGACGGGAGGTGCTGTTATCACTAAAGTGCAGGAAACGCAGGATGGTCTCAAATTGTGTCCTGGACATAGCAGTAGAGAACATGGGCATGTGATGAATTAGGTTCGTGGACCAATATGACCGCAATTCATGCTTTTTGGTTAGACCCATGTTGAGGAGAAGGCCCAGAAAAATTTTAATTTCGGAAACTTTGACGGGTTTCCACCGGAAAGACTGGGCATAAAAGCTTCCCGGGTTGGTGGCTATAAATTGTGTGGCATACCGATTTTTTTTCTGCCATGACTAAGTCCAAGAGCTCCGCAGTCAAGAACAGCTCAAAAAAATCCCAGGGCTGAACCGATCTGAGCTGTCTCAACCCGAACTCCAGACTGGGCGGTGAAAGGGGGAACTAATGGTACGGCTGAAGTTGGGGACTGCCAATCAGGGTTTGCCAGCACCTCAGGGACTCTAGGGGGTCTACAGGCCTGTCTGTGCGGTGGCTGCGACGGGGTAACTATTGCACGTTCCACCGTACCAGCTTCAACTGCCCTTCTTGTGCTCGCCACTTCACCATATTGTACGGCAGTGCTGGTACTAGGTCCAGGATGGGCTGCGCTGCTGGTGTATGCCTCACCACGTAATCCGTCAGCGCCAGCCCCACTCTGCTGCCCTTTAAGCGGATCCTGCGCAACCTGTGGTCTACCGCCTGGTGCTATCAGGGACCTCAACCTCCTCGTCCGAACTTTGGGTCAGACTGCCATTGCTTTCCACAGGTTCATATTCTGACCCGCTAGATTCGTCAGATGAGGGTTCCCATTCCTCATCCGATTGGGTCAGAAGCCTGTACGCCTCTTCAGAAGAATACCCCTTGTTTGCCATTTGGTCAGCTAAATTTAGGGGATATTCCCTGAGACTACCCAAGAAAAAAAGAGCCTGTCTTACAAATGGGAGGCTAGCGAAGTACCGGAGGCCGCTGCGATTGATAAAAAAATATCAAAACTGATTTTTTTATCGCCGCAGCGCTTGTAAAGTGATTGTGCAGTGATAAAAAAATAAAAAAAAAATTGTCACTGCGGCGGGGCGGGCGTGGGCGAACGCACGTGTGTGCAACCGATCAGGCCTGATCGGGCAAACACAGCGTTTTGGGTGAGCTAAGGTGACACTAATACTATTATAGATCTGACTGTGATCAGTTTTGATCACTTACAGATACTATAAAAGTACAAATGCTGATTAGCGATACGCGAATCAGTGACTGCGGTGCGGTGGGCTGGGCGCTAAACGATTGCTAACTACCTAACCTAAACTATCCTCTAAAACAGTCAATACCAGTAAAAAAAAAAAGTGACAGTTTACACTGATCACTTTTTCCCTTTCACTAGGTGATTGACAGGGGCAATCAAGGGGTGATCAAGGGGTTAATTGGGGTGCTGGGGGGTGATCTGGGGCTAAGTGAAGTGTTTGGTGACTACTCACTGTGAACTGTGCTCCTCTGCTGAAACCAACTGACTAAAAGGACCAGCAGAGGAGCAGAGAAGCCATTTAGCACCTTATATTTATAAATATAAAAGGTTAACTGGCTTCTGATTCGTTTTTTTAAAAATCATCAGTCTGCCAGCGATGATCATTGGCTGGCAGGCTGATGATGTAACCCCCCTCAAACTTTTGCCGACCCGCGATGCACATGCGCGGGCCGGCTGTGAGCGTCGTCTCGCGAGATGACGCACCGGCGCGTCAAGGAGGGATGAATCGACCGCCGCCAGGACGCATCCCTGCGTTAGGCGGTCGGGAAGCAGTTAAGTCGCATCTCGTCTTTGCAGAGTTTGTTACACAGACATGTTAGATTTCTAAATTTTTCCATCAACCTCCCCATCCTGGTGTCCCGACAGTGTCATCCTGCTGCCACTCCCAATACTGTGCCCACTGTGCTCTTCAATGCTCCAGGTACTATACTGCTGAAAAAATAATGACCCTAATAGACATAATTTGGGTCATTTATCAAACTGGTGTAAAGTAGAACTGGATTTCCATGTGAGCTGTCAAAAATGAAAGGTGGAATCTGATTGGTTGCTATGGGAAGCTAAGCCAGTTCTACTTTACACCAGTTTGATATATTATCCTAAATGTCCCTGTAACAGCGACTTCTATGCGACACTGTTCCCCTGCTTTCCGCCACGGTCTCGGGCGCTGTGCTTTCAGTGATCGGGGGCCAGTGCTTCTCAGTTACCGCTGCAGTTCGGGACACTGTTTGAGTGATGTTGCCTCCGAGGGTTCACCTCCTCAGCTTCCATTCAGCCCTGGACACAGCAGGAGTTTGGCTGGTTTCATGTGTCGCTGCTCTAAGGGCGGTACGCATCACTCCCTGGGCTGGGTTGATCCGGTGACCTTGTGGACCAACCCTGGCTCTCCTACACATACTTAGGGGGCTCAGCCCTTTTTCCAGCTGCCTGATGTGTCAAGGTCCTAGTATATTGTTAAATCTCTCCTCATTAGGTATACCAGAGAAACTATTCCCAGACAACGTACCAAACTGAGGGTGAAACCCATATGCACCAAAAAATGGTGACTTATCAGTGGACTCAGAGGACGGTTATTCAAAGCAAATTCAGCCAAAGACAAAAATGAGGACAACTCCTCCTGATTCCCAGCGACAAAACACCTCAAATATGTCTCCAGATTCTGGTTAGTGCGTTCAGTTTGTTCATTCGACTGAGGGTGAAAAGTCGAAGAGAAGGACAACAGGTGAATACAGAAAGCCTTCTAGAATCTGGACACAAATTGAGTCCCTCTATCAGACACCACATCAGAGGGCATGCCGTGTAATTTCACAATGTTATCAACCAATGTCAGAGACAGAGTTTTGGCATTGGGTAAACCAGAAAATTTAATAAAGTGTGCCTTCTTACTGAAGCGGTCAACCACCACCAAAATCACCGTTATCCCTGAAAAACTGGGCAAATCGGTTATAAAGTCCATGGACAATTGCGTCCAGGGATGGGATGGGATGGAATGGGATGGGATGGACAAAGGAAGAAGAGATCCTGAGGGCCGAGTATTAGTCACCTTGGCAAGTGCACAGGTCTCACAAGCTGCCCACATAGCCCTCAACACTCTTACGTAAACCCGGCTACCAGAATATCCGAGAAATAAGATCAACAGTGGATCTTCTCCCAGGGTGTCCAGCAAGGACAGTATCATGATGTTCCTTAAACACCTTGTGACGAAGCTCAGAAGGAACAAACAACCTCCCTGGGGGACAGGAATCAGGTACCTCTCCCTGAACTTCCAACACCTCCGCCTCCTGTTCAGAATAGAGGGCGGATACAACCACCCCATCAGACAAAATCAGACCAGGATCCTCAGTAGTTTAGCTGTCTCCAGGTAGGCCAGATTTTTATGATCAGTAAATACAGTAATGGGATGAATCGCTCCTTCTAACCAATGACGCCATTCCTCAAAGGCCAACTTAATGGCCAGCAACTCTCTATTGCCAACATCATAAGGGTGCCATTTGCCAGGAGAAGGATCCTGCGACAGAACTGCACCAACTCCCACTTCTGATGCGTCCACCTCAACAATAAATGACTGAGACACATCAGGCTGCACCAAAATGGGAGCAGAAGAAAAACATTTCTTTATAGTGGAAAAAGCATGTAACGCCTCTTCCGACTAGACAGAGAAATCCACCCCTTTCTTAGTCATGTCAGTCAGAGGTTTGACAACAGTGGAATAATTCAAGATACATTTTCTGTAGTAATTGGTAAACTCCAAAAACCTCATAAGCGCTTTGTGATTCTTGGGCAGATCCCATTCCAAGACCGCACTGACTTTTTCGGGATCCATGCGAAAGCCCAAAGCGGAAAGCAGGTAACCCAGAAAAGGAATCTCTTGAACAGCAAACACACATTTTTCTATCTTGGCATATAATTTATTCTCCCGGAGGATCAGCAAGATTTGTCTCAAATGATCCTAATGACTGTCCATCTCGGGCGAGTAAATCAATATGTCACCCGGGTATACGACAACAAACCTTCCCACCAAATGATGAAAAATGTCATTGATAAAATGTTGACATACTGTCGGGGCATCGGTCAAACCAAAAGGCATGACCAAGTTCTCAAAATGACCCACAGGAGTATTAAAAGCTTTCTTCCATTCATCCCCCTCTCTGATTCTTACCAGATTATATGCCCCTCTTAGGTCTAATTTAGAAAACACCTTAGCTCCGACAACCGAGACTTTGGCAATTTAGCTCCAGGAATCAGATTGACAGGGCAATCATTCTCTATGAGGGGGCACCTCCTGATCCACACTCTCAGTGAACACATCAGAAAAATCTCAGAGAAATAGGGGTAACATCTTAGTGGCTATCCCAGCAAAAGATGTGACGAGACAGTAATCACTCCAGCCCTTGATCTGTCTCGCTTGCCAATCAATGATAGGATTATTTTTGGTCAACCATGGCAACCCTAGCACCAGAGGAGCCGGCAGACCCTTCATTATAGCAAGAAATACCTTCAACATGAGAATCCCCCACTCTTAAATGGATATCCTGCATCATGCGAGTCAAAGATTTTTGAGAAAGGGGAGCAGAATCAATAGCGAACACTGAGATCTTTGTCCAGTGCATTAGATTTAAAACCATGCATCAGGACAAACTGGTAATCTACAAGGTTCACCCCTGCCCCGCTGTCCAAAAATAACTCCACATCAATATTTTTGGAATCTAGTGCCACCCTGGCAGGCAGGAGAAAACGGGTACTACCGATAAAAGACAAGAGCATGTTCTCAGATTCCCAAACTACTCTGCCAAGAGTTAGAGAACAAAATGTATTGGTAACTCCTTTTTTTTTTTATTCTCGGCTGATATTTTACATGGGGACAAACAAAATTACCCCCTTTACCACAAAAAAACAGTCTCTTTCTAGCCTTGAAGTTCTTATCACCAGGGTCTGGATAGACCCGTCCCAATTGCATAGGTTCATCTCCAAACATGGGCTCAGGTGTCTCAGTACCCCGAGTGTCAGAGTGGAACGATCTCCCTTCAAGTAATACGTCCCGAGAGAACGGAGTCTTGCACCTTTCCCTCACTTCTATCAAATGATTTGTTCCAATAACGCTTGTCCCTCTATATACCTGCAGAACCGCACACAACTGCCGCACAATATAAATGCACTATAATATACTTTCTAACATAGAAAGTATATTATAACATTGTATAAGGAAGGCAATCCATTAGAATATACATAAAGATAAAACGTAACCTTTAATAATGTTACTATGAGGGTCCATTCACACGTTCGTAAGTGTTTTGCGGATCCGCAAAACACGGACACCTGCAATGTGCATTCCGCAATTTGCGGACCGCACATCGTCGGTACTATAATAGAAAATGCCTAATCTTGTCTGCAATTGCGGACAAGAATAGGACATGTTCTATTTTTCTGTGGAAACAGAAGCACGGATGCGGAAGTGCGGATCCGCAAATGCCGATGTGGACAGCACATTCCGGCCCTATTGAAAATGAATGGGTATGCACCCGTTCTGCAAAATTGCAGAACTGATGCGGACCCATTTTGCGGACGTGTGAATGGAAAAGATATCCCTCAAGATGAAAATAAATTAAATGATAAACGTTAAGAAAAAAGCATAGATTTGGTAGGCAATAACAAGTGCTCAGCGGCACCAAATCAGAAACCATATATCCTACCACAATCCGGAGGGTTCCAGTGCACATCCATGAATCCCAGAGTGAAAGCAAAAAACATCTATCCCTGGGCTAGATGATGATGTGGTATTGAAGGACAGGGTGGGCAAAGAACTGTCCCTGATATTGCCCTACAGGGGGGTGGTATTCTGGCCCTGATAGCCTAACCACAGACCACCCGCCCTGATAAGAGTGACCCCACCCGGAACCTTACCCTATATAAAAATGGCCCTAGTAAGCCCCTAGGCCCCTGATTCCAGGTGATCACTATATAGATCTATGTGTTTTTGACTCATTATAAAAGTATATTATAAGTATATCGCACCCCTCTGTGTATCACACCTATCGATAGCACACCTATACCAGTCCTTTAAAAATACTTTTTTGGCCCTATTAGCTAGCGTTTGGTGTCCCCAACAGCCTGTCCTTGCTCCACACAGCAACCTCTCCCTACACTGGCAAAACACTGAATGTAAAATGGCGGCCAGATCAGGTTTCTTTATAAGGTAGGGTGTATGTCCATGTGCTGAAACGTCTCAATTGGCTGTCCTGTACCACCTTATGGATGTGTCATGGCTCAAAGTGCTTAACAATGTAAAAGAATATGGTGGGCGCGAATATCTCCATATGTTCGCATGTTCGGCGAATCGCGAACACACAAAGTTCGCCGTGAAACGACCGCCGGGAAAGCCGCAAGGCCATCTCTAGCACTGTATACAGATATGTTATCTATAGCAGTGTACTGATAAGTGAGGTATGAGGTGTACTATAAGAACAGACAATTTAAGTGACACTGTGAAAAAAATGCTAAGGAAAAAGAAAAAATTGAAAAAGGTGCATGCCTCCAGAGAGATGGAATCCAAATAAAGGAGCACATATAAGAGGCAGTATACATAAAGGGGGCATATATGAGGCACTATGCATAAAGGGAGCACATATAAGAGGCAGTATATAGACATCAAAGAGTTTTCTTTATTTTCATGACTATGAAAATTGTAGATTCACACTGAAGGCATCAAAACTATGAATTAACACATGTGGAATTATATACATAAAACAAAAAAGTGTGAAAGAACTGAAAATATGTCATATTCTAGGTTCTTCAAAGTAGCCACCTTTTGCTTTGATTACTGCTTTGCACACTCTTGGCATACTCTTGATGAGCTTCAAGAGGTAGTCACCTGAAATGGTTTTCACTTCACAGGTGTGCCCTGTCAGGTTTAATAAGTGGGATTTCTTGCCTTATAATTGGGGTTGGGACCATTCAGTTGCGTTGTGGGAAGTCAGGTGGATACACAGCTGATAGTCCTACTGAATAGACTGTTAGCTGCTTTTTTCTTGCCATAATACAAATTCTAAGTAAAGAAAAACGAGTGGCCAACATTACTTTAAGAAATGAAGGTCGGTAAGTCCGAAAAATTGGGAAAACTTTGAAAGTGTCCCCAAGTGCAGTCACAAAAACCATCAAGCACTACAAAGAAACTGGCTCACATGCGGACCGCCCCAGGAAAGGAAGACCATGAGTCACCTCTGCTGCGGAGGATAAGTTCATCTGAGTCACCAGCCTCAGAAATCGCAGGTTAACAGCAGCTCAGATTAGAGACCAGGTCAATGCCACACAGAGTTCTAAAGACAGGTGCACTCTGCGGTCTTACTAACCCTCATACTGGTGTAAAATTGAGAATTAGCCAACATATCCTGCTTGGAGGACATGTCTGAGCCCAAGCACCGCGCCAAGGTTTCTCAAGTAGCTCGGGAACCTAACTCTAAACCTACCTGGGCCGTATGGGCAATACCAGGAGCCAGTGGGCGAATTACAGGTGCGCAAGGTCCGACTCAAAGCAATCTCCCAGTAACCTCCAGCATGTGACCATGCGTTTAGCGTTAGGTTCCCGAGCTACTTGAGAAACCTTGGCGCGGTGCTCGGGCTCAGACATGTCCTCCAAGCAGGATATGTTGGCTAATTCTCAATTTTACACCAGTATTAGGGTTAGTAAGACCGCAGAGTGCACCTGTCTTTGTTTTTGTTTGTTATATATTTTTTTTAAAGGCTTTATTTTTCCATTTTCACAGAAAAGTAAACAATACATTGAATAGGGGAACAACCCCCTTAACACAACGTAACCTCAACTTCACATTCAATTGACAGGCAAATTGATAGAATTACATATAGATGATGTAGCATCATGTATATAAGGCGGTAGCATAAATCACATCCTTCATAAAATCATACATGTTGTCCTACAGCAGAGTCATCTCATCATAATCTGTCCCCATTCACACACACATTCATAACGGCAGTGAGCTAAACCTCTCTTAATTTCTCCAGCCCCATTACACTGTAACCGAGTTAGCACTCAACCAAACATCCCAAATCTTTTCAAATTTATCCGGTACACCCCTAGCTTCATATGTTAGCTTATATACTGAAAGTGTAGCATTAACAAGCTGAATCCAATGAGAGAGTGTTGGCTTTTTAGGGGGCTTCTAATTCAGCAGAATTGACTTCCTTGCGTAGAACATTAGTAACCTATAGAGAATTTTAGCATGTCTAGATGGAACAATGTCATTAACAAGACCCAACAGGCTAACTTCAGGTGCCACAACCTCTGGGAGCCCTAGACGAGCATTAAGATACCCATGCACCTCCACCCAGAATCAAGCAATAACTGGACAGTCCCATACCATGTGCAGAAAAGTTCCCCTATTATTATTACACCTTGTACATAAATCTGAAGTAAGTTTATGCATGCGTACCAATCTCACTGGGGTATAGTAGACTCTGTGTAACCATTTAGTCTGAATCAGCTGATCCCGTGCACAAATCACCGTCCCCTTCCAAGAGGCCAATAACTCTTTCTCATGGTAGTCTTCCAAGGTAGGAATATCAGCCTTCCACTTAAGGCCTTCGCCATCGGTGAGGGTCGGGAGGATAGAAGGAAACCATAAAAGGATGACACCATCTTGGTATGAACTGCCCGTCTGGCAATTTTCTCTACCGCACTATACTCTAGCGTCAGAGGGCCTGACCCAAACTGGGATTCGCAAGCATGTCTCAGCTGAAAAAATCTAAAGAGAGACGCTTGTGGTAAGTTATATTCCGCCTTTAAGGCTAAGAACATTTTAAAAAATCCCCCCTCATAGACTTGAGTGAGATACTTAATGCGTCTCTGCGGCCAGAATTCAAAGTCAAGCAGAGAATTCAATTCCGACAATTTGTGATTACCCCACAAAGGCATCACTGGGGATAATATACTACCTTCCTCTCCATCCTCCCTCACCACCGCAAAGGCATTCCATGCATTAATCACTCCCACCATTAGTGTAGTGAGATGTTTCACTGGGTATTTCCCTGCTCTATACACTAAGTTTGTCATAGCCTCATAAGAGCCCATGAGGGCCGCCTCCAATACCACCGCCGGGTTATAAGGGTCTGCCTTTATCCACCAGGCTGCATAGTTCAGTTGTGTCGCGACATAATCTAGATACATGTCCGGAAGTGCCAGACCACCCCTCTCACACGTTGCTTTCAGAGTATCCCTAGCTATGCGGGGAATGGACTTATTCCATTGAAAGGGCGTTAGTAAGCGATCCAAGGTTTGAAAATGTGATTTCAGTAAAGGCAAGGGGGCCGCTATATATATATATATATATATATATATATATATCATTAGCTTAGGAAGAAGGATCATTTTAAAAATATTAATACGTCCTATTAGAGATAGCGATAACGTCTCCCAAGCTTTTAGTTTTTGCACAATGTATTTAACTACCGGATCTACATTCAAAGCAATAAATTGAGTGACATCTTTATGTATCACTATCCCCAGGTACGTGAAGCTATTTACCACCTGAAGTGATGACCTGGATGAAACGCTCTGAGAGGGAACTTCATCAACCAAATACAGTACCGATTTGGCCCAGTTGACCCGTAGTCCCGAAAACGTTCCATACAGGTCCACACTTTCTAACAAAGCCTCCAAGGAACGGCCCACATCCCCTAAGTATATTAGCATGTCGTCTGCATAAAGCGAGATTTTTTCAGTTATGCCTGCAATATCCCACCCCTGTATTCTATTAGTACCCGCTATATATACCAAAAGTGGTTCCATCACTAAAGCAAACAGAAGGGGTGACAGAGGACACCCCTGTCTGGTGCCTCTGCTCAGCGCGAATGGCTTAGACAAATATCCATTGACTCTTACCCTAGCCGTCGGTTGTAAATGTAACCACTGACGGAAGTTGTCAGGAATCCCCATTTTTTTTGTGGGACCTCCCACATAAACCCCCACTCCACCGAATCAAAAGCCTTCTCATTGTCTAGCGAGGCAATAGCTCTGCTACCAGCATTGTCATGCGCAATTTGTAAGTTTGTAAAAAGACGTCTCAGATTTATATCCGTAGTTTTTCCGGGCATGAAGCCGGATTGATCCATGCCCACTACAGATAAAATGACGGATGACAATCTGTTAGCTAGCACCTTAGCCAATAGTTTAGCGTCTGAGTTTATCAACGATATAGGCCTATATGAGCCACACTGATCCGGAGGCTTCCCTGCTTTGTGTATGACCACTATAGTGGCTTCATGTAATGATGCCGGCAAGGCCCCACCCTCCAGAGCATACATAAATAGTTTGCTAAGCCTCTGGCTCACTTCCTCAATCTGAAAATTATACCACTCCACAGGGAAACCATCCGGACCAGGAGTCTTTCCTTTTGCATTGGACACTATGGCATGCTGAATCTCCTGCGGGACTATGGGACCATCTAGTAACTGCTTCTCCGAATTCCCTAGCTTAGTCACCGGGATTACATCCAAAAAGAGCGCTATTTCCTCCGCAGACTTGGTAGCTTTAGAAGAATACAAGGAAGAGTAATAGCGTGCAAACTGATCACATATCTCCTCTGGTACAGTGTAACACACACCCAGTTCGTCCCTAATGACTGGTACCACTGTTTGCGGGGCTTCCGTTTTAGCTAGATACGCCAAAGTTTTCCCACTTCTATCTCCCTCAGTAAATATGCTCTGCTTCTGGACCAATAAACGTTTCTGCGTGAACTCTGTTAAATACAGAGTGTATTGCCTTTGAGCTGCAAGCCAAAGCGATTGATGCTCCGGTGTGGGGTCATCTACATATACTCTTTCTGCAAGATCTAACCTCCCCTCTAATTTCACCCGCGTGGAGAGCAGTTCCGTTCTATGTGATGCTATAGCCGCTATTAGTACACCTCTCAAGACAGCTTTACTTGCGTCCTATACCACCAGTGGATTGGAGGAGCCCTCATTAACCTCCCAATATGCTGAGGTAGCTTCCTTACATGCCACTCCCACAGGAAGAACATCTAACCATTTCGGGTTTAACCGCCAAGTGGAACGCGGCCTATCGCTTGGTATCGTAAGGATTACCTGCAAAGGGGCATGATCTGAAATACCCCTCGGCAGATACTCAGCAGCCTTCACCCACATAAGCCTCGCTTGATTTGTAAAGGCCAAGTCAATACGGGACAATGAGTTGACCGAGGCCGAGTGACACGAGTATTGCTTTGTATTAGGGTAAAGATCCCTCCATATCTCTGTCAACAGATGTGCCTGCGCCCATTGTAATAGTGCGGGATTATGCCTATGAGAAGGCCTTAGTCTATCCAGGGTACCATCCAGCGTGGCATTAAAATCTCTCAGTATAAACAAAGGGGCTGTGGGAAGAATGACCACTCTAGCCATAATTTGGTCCTCTACCTCCCTCTCAAATGGCGGGGGCACATAAATACCTACTATCAGGACTTCACAGCCTCTAATATTAGCCTGCAGGAGTACATATTTCCCCGCCGGATCAATGTGCACGGACATCAGCTGAAACGGAAGAGTCTTACTGACCAGTATAGATACACCTCTAGCGTAGTTAGAGTAGGTCGCATGGTATATGTAACGGATCACCTGGCACCCCGACTGAGTACCTCCGTTGCTGGATGCTCCTAGCGTTTTCCTGAGGTTTCCAAGCACTCTGGCAGACACCACAATCACCGAACCGAAGCAGCATATAAATCCTCTTCAAGCATATGAATGCTGTAGACAGTTGAATAGAAAACCATACGAATAGGTTTACACTCCTAGCAGTCAAACTGGGACAGCATGCAATAAATCCTCCCCCAAGAATGAGATGACACTTCACCTTGAGGGTAAAAACAGGAACTGACGTGCTGGCACACCCAGCCTGGTTTTTATTACAGTTTTGCAAATACAGGACAGATACAACACATCCCCACACTGCATCATGGTTTCCTCCTCTCTGTCCCAGAGACAACCGGGGGAAATCCAATTATCTCTCAGGACAAAAGGGAGATCGCCAATACACATGTGGAGACAACAGGACAGACATCACCATTTAAACACACAATGGGACAATAGAAACCCACCCACACAAAATCCTCCCCTCTGCCGATGATTATTATTGAACACTCTGGCGAATATAATTATCAAAGGCAGAGAAATACAGTTTTATAAAACATATCACAGGTACCCCAAAACATGCAATAACCCCATAACCAATATATCCTTGGAACCGGGGGATCTGGGTGAACCACATATCCAAAATTTACCCACATCCGTTCAATAGTTTGGAAGATACAGTTACACTGAAAATATACAAGTTATACAGAAAATAGTCACTAATAAATGTGTCCCCTGTTTGGTAGTTTCAAACTACTGAATGATGTCTCTGTGCACCAAATACAGGCAAGATAGCACCGTGTTGAAAAGTCAGAACAGTGTCTGTGAGTTAAAATGGCCGCTATCTATTGTTCTCACCATGTGCTTCATCCAAGCAAGTAAGGCAAATGATGCAATCCAGGGACAGAGGGCTCAGTCCCAAGTGTCTTAAGACCCAATAACTTAAGGGACCATAATCCCAGGGCAAGAGGCGAGCACGCAGCCCCCTCCAAAAGCTCATGGCAAACTCTGGCAAAAAGGTGAGTTTGCTACAGTATACATATCCCACCCAGGGTCTTCTAACCGCCAGCACCTTTTGGCCCCTAAGATGAGTTTCCTGAAAAATAAGAACATCCGGGTTAAATTTCTTAATGTAATTTAAACACTAACGCTCTCTTGACTTTGTCATTCAACCCCCGGACATTCCAGGAAATTAACTTGCATACAGCCATTGTTGGTCTAGAGATATAACTTTCACTCCTCTGGCTCCTTTAGCGTCACTGCCCCATTCACACACACATACATTCCAACCTGTAATTAGAGTAGAACCTCCCACCCTACACCCACCCTGCCCAGACATCCCCAACAGTGGCGTTCCTACCAGGGAAGCAGGGGAAGCAGCTGCTTCGGGGCCCGGGCTGACAAGGGGCCCGGAGCAGTAGTAAGCAGTCAGACTGGCCACACCCCCTCTACACTCACTTCACTGCTGCTTTAGAATGTCCTCGGAGCAGAGCAGGGAGCTAAGCCCCGCCCATCAGCACGGACCATTAATAGAGGTGGAGCCTGGCTGCTTAATAGTGCAGCCAGGGCTCAGTACAGTGTCCTACAGGGAGATCCTGTCTCCCCTCCCTCTCCTATTAGTACAGCCCAGCTTCTGCTACAGAGACTGCTCTGTAGTCGGCAGTAACAGGAGGGAGAGGGGAGACTGAACAGTGACAGGAAGTGCTGCAGACAGAAGATGCTGTGCCTGTCACTATCAGGAGCCCATACATTCCAGGCTTATGCCTGCCAACCCTAGCTGTCCTGCATCTCATGTAGCCCCCTCCCACAGCTGCATTCATCTGCTGTCCTTTGCCCCCCCCCCCAGCTGCATTCATCTGCTGTCCTTTGCCCCCCCCCCCCAGCTGCATTCATCTGCTGTCCTTTGCCCCCCCCCAGCTGCATTCATCTGCTGTCCTTTGCCCCCCCCCCAGCTGCATTCATCTGCTGTCCTTTGCCCCCCCCCAGCTGCATTCATCTGCTGTCCTTTGCCCCCCCCCCCAGCTACATTCATCTGCTGTCCTTTGCCCCCCCAGCTGCATTCACCTGCTGTCCTTTGCCCCCCCAGCTGCATTCATCTGCTGTCAGAAGCCCCCCCCCCCCCCCCCCCCAGTCCTGTCCTGTGGGCCTCCTACTTATCTGATGCCCTGCCCTCTAGGCCCCCTATCCATCTGATTTCATACTCCTCTGGGCGCCCATGTGCAGCTTGGGGACACCAGTATGAGGCCAGAATGGGGACTGGAAGATCACGGAGTGGCGGGGAGCATGTTTTTTTTTTCAACAACTGTACAATGCACCGCTAGTTCACATCACATTTTTGTCCCACATTTAAGGCTTGGTTCACATCACGTTTTTCCCATCCGTTTAACGTATACAAAAATTCGGATGCCTCATACTGATGCCATGACAGTGACATCCGTTCACCATAGAGTTTAATTGTAAAAAAAAAAAAAGTATCAATTTTTTTTTTTACCGGATTGTGCAGGATACAAGAACATGAAGTACTGCAATTTTGTATTGTGTACGTCATAGTCCAGTAAAAACACATGTATGTTAAAGAATCAAATGCCACTGTATGACGCCTGCCTGCCCGTTGTGCCAGCCCGTTTGCTGTGGGGCCCAGTCCTTTCTAGCTACTCCACTGGTTACCAGGGGCTCAGACCATGGGGACAAACTACAGTCGGTGTCAGCCTACATCAGGGGTCATACTGTGATGTACATACAGTGTAGTGTGATGTCATGTTCACCTCTCCGGGTATATTACCCAGGAAAGCACAATTCTGCAAAAAGGACATGTTCCACCAAAAGATAGAACATGTCCTTTTTGCAGAATTGTGCTTTCCTGGGTAATATACCCGGAGAGGTGAACATGACATCACACTAGCACAATTCTGCAAAAAGGACATGTTCTATCTTTTGGTGGAACGGAAGTGCGGAATGGAACCCCACGGAAGCACTGCGTAGTGCTTACGTAGTGTTCCGTTCAGTGATTCCGTTTCTCATCCTTCCGCATCTCCGTATTTGCGGACCCATTGAAGTGAATAGGTCCGCATCCGTGATGCGGAATGCACACGGAAGGGTGCCCATTTATTGCTGATCCGCAATACGGGAATGGCTGGCCCCTTTCACATGAATGATACGGATTGGCTCCAGATGCGTTCAGGGAGCATTCAGTGAAACTCGCACCATTTTTCAAGCAAGTTGTCAGTTTTGTCTACGATTGAGTTCCGTTTTTTCTGCGCGGGTGCATTGCGTTTTGATGCGTTTTTCATGCACGTGATAAAAAAACTAAAAGTTTACAAACAATATCTCCTAGCAACCTGGCGGTAAGCGTGGTGACGTCGGCGCAGGTCCTGCTGAATGAACATAGAAGATTTCTATCTTCATTCAGCAGGACCTGCTCCAACGTCACCACGCTCACCAAGTTGTGAGCGCGGTGACGTCACCAAACGTACTTTTCCTGCCAGGTCCTGAAAGAAGATGAGCCAGGCTACGCGATCAAGTGGATGAGGTGAATAATTAAATATTTTATTATTTTTTAACCCCTCAAGCCACATGTTACTTAGCATTCTGTATTAAGAATGCTATTATTTTCCCTTATAACCATGTTATAAGGGAAAATAGTAACGTTCGGGTCCCCATGATCTCCTAGCAACCATCCGTGAAAATCACATTGCATCCGCAATGCTTGCGGATGCAATGCGATTTTCAAGCAGCAACATTCACTTGGGGCCTGCGCTACATGAAAAACGCAGAATATAGAGCATGCTGCGATTTTTACACAATGCACAAGTGATGCATGAAAATCACTGATCATGTGCACAGCCCCATTGAAGTAAATGGGTCCGGATTCAGTGCGGGTGCAATGCGTTCACATCACGCATTGCACCTGCGCAGAAAACTCGCCTGTGTCAAAGGGGCCTAAGACTTTGACACGGCCCCCACAACAGTATGATAGAATGACACAACATGACAGATAGGGTGTATGTATATAATATATATAATAGGAAAAGGATGGCATGGCAGCCTGGTCTGGTCTAGATCGTGACTAGCCATAGGAGCGGGGTTTACACAGGGGGGGGGGGGGGGCCCATACAAAAATTTGCTGTGGGGCCCAGTCACCTCTAGTTACGCCCCTGATCCCCAACTTGTCCAAGCTTCTGTATCCCTAACTAACTAATCCCTTTAGTGTAAACTCAGGAAACACAGTCTGCCCAGTTATACTAGGACAGGCATCCTCAAACTGTGGCCCTCCAGCTGTTGCAAAACTACAACTCCCAGCATGCCCGAACAGCCTACAGGTATCAGCCTACAGCAGGGCATTGTGGGAGTTGTAGTTTTACAACAGCTGGAGGGCCGCAGTTTGAGGATGCCTGTACTAGGACATAGTACAAGATCTAAATCCTGCAATACTATTCAAAATCTAAATACCACTCTGAACTGAGATTAACCCGTCAGAAAACTATACTTCACAGCTTAACTAGCTTATCCTGATAACGGCATGTAGAGTCACATCTGCCCGGCGGCAACTGCAGTATTCTGCAAGACCAGGTAAACACAAACGGAGCCCCACTAGGAGAGTAGGACACTTGCAGCAGTCCTCTGCGGCTTCAAAAACCTTTTCATTTAGGACGCTGTCGATCAATCCAGTCAGCTGCCTACTCCGGAGTCTGGAAAAATGTGGCTCTGTCACCCTCTTAGATTCTCAGCTTGGGCGGATATATCATTGCGTACTTAATTCCCAGTTCCCGCAACCGGGTCCGGGCATTTGAGAACTGGCGTCTGTTTCTGGACCTCCTCTGTGAAATCGGGGTAGAAGGATAACTTCGCATTTTCAATCTGAATGTCCTTCTTTTGCCTGGCAGCCGCCAGAATAGCATCCTGATCTCTGTAGTTTAATATCTTCATTATGAAAGGCCTGGGAGCAGCTCCCGCTGGTAGTGGTCTTGTAGGGATCCTGTGGGATCTCTCCACCACAAAACTGGATGACAGTTCAATCGGACATAATATAGAGCGAATCAAGTGCTCAGCATACGCCTCCGGAGCGGAACCTTCCACCCTTTCGGGTAATCCCAGGATTCTGACATTATTTCTCCTATTACGGTTCTCCGCATCCTCAACTCTGGCGAGCAAGACCTTCACCTGTTGTTGCAGGTTTCTGGTTGTCTCGGACGTAGTATGAGCAGAGTCCTCCACATCTCCCAAACGGTGCTCCACCTCTTTAGTGCGGTCTCTCCTTTTATCCATATCATGGCGTAAACAATTAATGTCACTCTGTAAGTGATCAATCTTAGTTGTCAGAGCCGCCTGACATGCAGCAATGGCAGTCATTATCTTGTCAGTTTGGAGCTCAGCACTCGCAGCGCCACGCTGATTCAGATCCCTCTCGGTCTGGCTCATGTTGTCTACCACTTCTTTCGCTGGTGTAGAACACGCAGATGTCGCAGTTTTGCGGCCCATAAGTGAGGATAACAAGCAACTTCTGGGATCCGCAGTCGCAGGAGAGGGGGTATATACTGTAACCCTTAAAACTACAGATGAAGTATTACAGCAGGCACTAATGGCAAGCACACCACAGAAGGGGGTATGGGAAGCAAAGCAACTCTTTAGCCTTATTTGTGGAGCAATATCAGCAAGCAGAATGCTCCTTACAGGAGAGCGTCCTCATAGCTGCACCAGCCTCAACCTGTAATTATATAGAGCCCCCTCTCCCTCGTACCTCTTCAGGGGTTAATTTCTGCCCCCCACCGTGCACTCTGTCATGTGCTATGCCGCGGTCCAGGGAGAGATATATCCTCCCCCACAGGCGACTCCCCTGCTCTGCAGCAGAAGTGTCCGTCTCCGGCTCCAGCACCTGTGATTCAAACCACCACTGGTAAGATGTCGGCTCTCCGTGTCAGTGCCGCTGCCTGCGCTTCTCAGGCTGCCCTCTCTTCTTCCAAGATGGCCGCCCTCCGCACCAGGTAAGAGGCAGTCCTCCTCCCCTCAGGACACTACACTTCGGGACCACCACCACACGCCCGGATTACCGCACCGGATGCTTCTTCAGTGCCCCACACCGCTAATACACCCTTTCAGGGTTCTCCAAGGCCAGTTAAACTGCAGGATTCGGTCAGTATGTCAGGGGAGCTCAAGCAGCGCGCGTCTTCACTCCATGCCCGGCAGACCACGCCCCTTTGTTATGTTATTTAAAATGCTTATCACATCCACACAATTGCTATCTTGTGTAGGATGTCCATTGTGGTACTTGTGCAATGAACAGGACACTGGGTCAGTGGGGTTGCTATGCAGTGGGTCAGTTTATATGTGTATAAGTTCGTGACTCCAGTTGCAGCTTGCGCAGGTACTGTAGCAGGGCCCTTTAAGATGTTACAGCTCATACCAGGTGAGGAATGCCAGAGGGGGACTTCTGTATCCTAGCTCACATGCAACAAAATGAGTGCTGTTAATAGGAGTTTTGATGGAATAATTAAGATCCAGACAGGAAAATCGTCCAACTCGTCTTTACTTAATGCAGCTTTAAATCCATACAAGTTACAGTTTCAGTCTTGGATTCCAGCAGGTGTTGGCAATATGTGGCAGGAATTTATATCTATTCTGCATCTGGTACATACGCCTATAGATCTGGCAGGTATTAGTCTTCTGCTCTGTCTGTATTCTGCTTGGTAATGGGCCTGACTAGCTGAGGAGGAATTTGGCTTCTCCTGGACTTGGGATTTGTACTCACAGGACAGCTCGCAGGGTATGGTGTCTTCTTCCTGGAGATCTTTTGTTCTGTGGATGCTGCTTCTCTGGTCGTCCAGCTGAGGTAGAAGACTCAGGCTGGGAAGATGGATCTTGAACCTCAGCCGAGGTTGGATCCAGGGTTGGGATCCCTGTAACTGGGAGCTCCTACCAACACAACCTTCCCCAGAAGGGGGGGGCTGGTTCACACTGACTAATCTTTCCTTCCTCCCTATGAGGTATAAAATGGGAAGATTCCATTCCTCCTCAGAAAGGGGGGAGCTAGCCTGGAATGAACTATTCCATCCTAGATATCCTAAACTGTCCTATAGACTATCTGCATATAGACTGGTGTACATAAATAATTACAGCAATTCACATGAAACAGTCATAGAAAATCCATATAATGCAAATGTAATGTCAGATTACACCAGATGATAACACATTTACACTTTAACATAATGTAGCTGGGTGACAGAGTTTTAGTGACATACTCTGGGAAAAGGGTGAGCTAGCCTGGAATGGACTATTCCAGCCTAGATATCCTAAACCAGGCATCCTCAAACTGCGTCCCTCCAGCTGTTCTAAAACTACAACTCCCACAATGCGCTGCTGTAGGCTGATACCTGTCGGCTGTTGGGGCATGCTAGGAGTTGTAGTTTTGCAACAGCTGGAGGGCCGCAGTTTGAGGATGCCTGTCCTAAACTGTCCTATAGACTATCTGCATATTGCCACCACCTACTGGTGTACATAAATAAATACAGCAATTCACATGAAACAGTCATAGAAAATCCATATAATGCAAATGTAATGTCAGATTACACCAGATGATAACACATTTACACTTTAAAATAATGTAGCTGGGTGACAGAGTTTTAGTGACATACTCTGGGATGTTACACTTGTGGTCCGCTGCAGACATCCTCCATTGCATTTTTGCTGGGGATTGTCCCCCCCAGTATACAAACCGGATTCCAAAAAAGTTGGGACACTAAACAAATTGTGAATAAAAACTGAATGCAATGATGTGGAGATGGCAAATGTCAATATTTTATTTGTAATAGAACGTAGATGACAGATCAAACGTTTAATCCGAGTAAATGTATCATTTTAAAGGAAAAATCCGTTGATTCAAATTTTCACGGCGTCAACAAATCCCCAAAAAGTTGGGACAAGTAGCAATAAGAGGCTGGAAAAAGTAAATTTGAGCATAACGAAGAGCTGGAAGACCAATTAACACTAATTAGGTCAATTGGCAACATGATTGGGTATAAAAAGAGCTTCTCAGAGTGGCAGTGTCTCTCAGAAGCCAAGATGGGTAGAGGATCACCAATTCCCACAATGTTGCGCAGAAAGATAGTGGAGCAATATCAGAAAGGTGTTACCCAGCGAAAAATTGCAAAGACTTTGCATCTATCATCATCAACTGTGCATAACATCATCCGAAGATTCTGAGAATCTGGAACAATCTCTGTGCGTAAGGGTCAAGGCCGTAAAACCATACTGGATGCCCGTGATCTTCGTGCCCTTAAACGAAACTGCACCACAAACAGGAATGCTACTGTAAAGGAAATCACAGAATGGGCTCAGGAATACTTCCAGAAACCATTGTCAGTGAACACAATCCACCGTGCCATCCGCCGTTGCCAGCTGAAACTCTACAGTGCAAAGAAGAAGCCATTTCTAAGCAAGATCCACAAGCTCAGGCGTTTTTACTGGGCCAGGGATCATTTAAAATGGAGTGTGGCAAAATGGAAGACTGTTCTGTGGTCAGACGAGTCACGATTCAAAGTTCTTTTTGGAAATCTGGGACGCCATGTCATCCGGACCAAAAAGGACAAGAACAACCCAAGTTGTTATCAACGCTCAGTTCAGAAGCCTGCATCTCTCATGGTATGGGGTTGCATGAGTGCGTGTGGCATGGGCAGCTTGCATGTCTGGAAAGGCACCATCAATGCAGAAAAAATATATTCCGGTTCTAGAACAACATATGCTCCCATCCAGACGTCATCTCTTTCAGGGAAGACCCTGCATTTTTCAACAAGATAATGCCAGACCACATTCTGCATCAATCACAACATCATGGCTGCGCAGGAGAAGGATCTGGGTACTGAAATGGCCAGTCTGCAGTCCAGATCTTTCACCTATAGAGAACATTTGGCGCATCATAAAGAGGAAGGTGCAACAAAGAAGGCCCAAGACGATTGAACAGTTAGAGGCCTGTATTAGACAAGAATGGGAGAGCATTCCTATTCCTAAACTTGAGAAACTGGTCTCCTCGGTCCCCAGACGTCTGTTGAGTGTTGTAAGAAGAAGGGGAGATGCCACACAGTGGTGAAAATGGCCTTGTCCCAACTTTTTGGGGATTTGTTGACACCATAAAATTCTGATTCAACATATTTTTCCCTTTTAAAATGGTACATTTTCTCAGTTTAAACTTTTGTTCCGTGATTTATGTTCTATTCTGAATAAAATATTAGAAGTTGGCACCTCCTCATCGTTGCATTCAGTTTTTATTCACGATTTGTATTGTGTCCCAACTTTTGGGGAATCCGGTTTGTATAAAGAAGCTCCGGAGCTAACGTCTTCCCTTTTGAAAGCTGTAGCGTTTTTCCCGCCATCAGCCTCCACGTGGAAAGCCGACACAAGATCGAGCGGGAGAGCTGACAAGCGCAGGTGACGTTGCCTGAAGTGACGGCAGCAGCAGCAGCAACAAACAGCCTGAGCGCACAGCCCCGCGGGCGGGAAGAGTACACGTGGACGCCGTCCTCCAGTCAGGAGCCGCTCACCAGCCTACCATTGGCCACCAGGAGGGTAATGTACCTGCTTACACAGCAGTATTATATACCACAACCTACCACTGTTGGACCGTGTAAAATTATCTAACCTGAATCGGATGTGACTATTCTTTATAATAGAAGATACTTACCCTACATCTAATCCATATCTTTGGGTCTAGAGCACTCCCCAAAGAAGGTACCAACTTCTCACCTAATTTCTGGATACCGCATCCAATTTCTGGACATCATACTATGTGACTGGACTTTTTTATCAACAGGTTCACAAGACTTGCCTCTCTTTGATCAACAGGTTCACAAGACTTGCCTCTTTTTTCTAAAAGGATTTTACAAGACTTACCTTTATTTTACTATTATGTCTATTCTATATTGATATTGATATTTATACCGTATACTTTTATACTTTTCTATTTTATCCCCTATCATTCTGTACCATTTGATTTGAAGTTGCACCATTTTATCTCAACTTAACATAGTTTTAATGTGATTAGGCTTACCAAGCCATCCCTTAATAAATATCCTTTTCCATACACTACCTATGTTTTGAGCGCCATCCCTCTACCTTCATTGTTATTCCCCCATTACAAGCGTTGGGTACGCTCTGTTTGGATTGAACATCATACTCCATTTTTTGAGTCTCAGCGAGCCGCCTTAACCCTTTTATCTTTATTACATTACAAATACCTGGTGATGCACTTTGGGCTAAGCAATGCCCCTGCAGTGTTCCAAGAGTTCGTAAAATGACATCTTCAGAGACTTGCACCATTTCTGTGTTGAGGTGTGCCTCGATGATATCCTTGTTTTTACCCCAGATTTGGCTACTCACCAGAGACAGGTTCATCAGGTTCTTCAATGGTTAAGAGAAAATCGTCTGTACACCAAGTTAAAGAAAATTATCTTTGAGCAGTCGTCGCTTCTATTTATAGGATGCATAATATTCGATACTGGAGTCAGGACTTAAACACAGGGAATCCTGTGTCCCAGGCCGCAGCACTTCCAACTATTCAGCTTTCTGGACATTTCCCGTGTTAAACTGAAGCCACCTTGAGGCAACAAGTGGGTGAGCTTCAAGAATTTGCTATTTACAAAGAAAAATTTCAATCAACTTCTGAATATGCGCAACTCAGGCTCAGTGTTCTGTCCTCCTTATGTGTGAAGGTACATAGCTTGACAGACAGCTAAACCTTTCCCAGCAATAAATTGACAATGGAGTAACGTACACGGTAAAACTAAGAAACAGAAAAATAATGCACTTACAAATGTAGTCGGACATATGAAAATACATATAATACAATATGCATACAGATGCAAACCATGTGAAACATACCAGCGATGCTACTGTAAGCTTAGATGAAGATGATAGATCAGGACACCACCAGACCATGTTGATATCTCTATAATAGTGGCTGTGAATGACTTTCATGTGCAGGGCTGATGATGTCACTAGAGTTCATAGGTTACAAGTTATGGAAGCTGAAATGGGTCAAATTTCTAGTGTGAAGAGCTGCAGTGTATATAAAACGGCCACTAAATGGTGCAGTTACACAATGAACAGAGAATTATATATTATAAAACATATTAACTGTACATAAATTAACAATAACAAACTGCTGAAGTCATGACACTCCCCGCCTGGTATTTTAAGGATTCCACAATTAAGTCACCTCTGGAGAGGGCAACAAAATCAGTTCAGTTACGGGTCTGAGGAAGACTTTAGGCTCATGTTGCCGGCAGACTTTAACTTCCACCTTTCTGACCTTCCCATCTTCACTTGGGAACACCTTAGTTATTAGTCCCAAAGGCCAGTCATATCTTCTTGACTGAGAGTCTTTGACGTCATTTTACGAACTCTTGGAACACTGCAGGGGCATTGCTTAGCCCAAAGTGCATCACCAGGTATTTGTAATGTAATAAAGATAAAAGGGTTAAGGCGGCTCGCTTTGACAAGAACAACATTACCAACCTCCATGTTGGGTTTGCTGGTTTGTCATTTATACGGGACATGTAGCGTAGAGATGTATTGTTTGCTCCATTTATTCCAGAAGGCATCTGCTAAGGTCTGCACTCGTCTCCTCTGACACTTGTACAAATTTTTTGTACTAAATTCATCAGGAGGAGCAGATGATGTACCGACCTTTTGGGTGAGAAGAGTGGAAGGGGTGAGCAAGAAAGGATCCTCTGGATGTTGGGTATTGAAGTCAAAGGTCTGACGTTTATGATCGCCACTACTTCAGCCATAAAAGGGTGAGCCTTGTAGTTCCAAGCTGTAGAAAGACAGAATCAAGTATCCGGCAGGCTATGCCAATCATACGTTCCCAAGAGCCTCCCATGTGAGAGGAGTCTGGGGGGTTGAATGTCCATTTACAGCCTTGGTCAACAAGATATCTCCATAAATGGTCAATGCTTGAGGGAATATGAAGTTTTTTGCAGGCTCCAACAAAGTTGGTACCACTATCAGAGCGGAAACTTTTAACTGGGCCTCTAATGGAAATGAAACGTCTGAGAACATTTATAAAGCTGGATGTATCTAAAGACTCGATAACTGCTATATGCACACCCCTGATACTCATGCATGTAAATATGACTGCCCAGCGTTTTACTGTTTGCATGGCCGCCTCTAGTGTGTCGTGTGGTGACAGACCAGAGGCCAAACACGTCAAGACCAACATTAGCAAAGGGGGGTTCTGTACTGAGTCTGTCAGCAGGGAGGTTGGCCATCTTCTGTGACTGAAACATACCTTTAATGTCTATAGTTTTACATTCCAAGCATTTGATGTTCGCTGTACTGTACCAGGTGTACCTTTCATGTTACGAAGTGAGACAGGTTTACCTGATTTGGGGTAAGTGTTTTCAACATCGATAAGTCAAAGCTGGGATCATTCCTAGTCTTTGCTTGCTGGTACATAAAGTCCACAAAGAATGAGAATTGAGGAAATGGGACATTGTGCTGTTGCTTGTACCTGGAGCCTTGAGCAATCCACTTTTCTTGTAGGTTGTAAGCTTTTGAACTATGGGGTTTACACCACGGGCAGTATCTAAGAATGCCAGACCTTGTAAGTCTCCTTCAGCTATGGCAACTTGGAGGTCTGTCAGCAAATCACTCAGTTCTCTCAGCTTCTGGAAACCTTTTGTTTTGGATCTTGGGGAAATCCTCAATTCTTTTGAAAAGTGCATCTCTATAACTTCTGGTGAGCCGTAACACTCCTCCAGTCTCTCCCATATCATGTTTAACCCTGTGTTTGAGTAGTTAATATTAATGGCTCTAATCTGCTTTGCATGCTCTGCCGACTCATTTCCTAGCCATTTGACAAGAAGATCAACTTCTTCACATGCAGACAGGTCTAGGTCTCTGATTGTATTTCTGGATGACGATCGCCATGACCTAAAGCTTTCAGGTCTGTTATCAAACTTGGAGAGCCCCTTGGTTATTAACTCACGTCGGGCAAAGAATTTTAGAAAATCTGACATGCCTAGATCTCTGTTTGATGGATTGTTGTAATAGCTGCCATCTACTTGTTCTTTCTTAAAGGATTTGACTATGCTGCAATCATTTGTAGGTTTGAATGCAGGTTGCATTCAGGGCTGATGCTCTATGAAACTGTTGTCTCATTCAATGCTGTGTTTTTGATTAACTGAGGTCAATTGTGTGACAGGAGTCGGCTGGGGCTCTTTAGCAGGGGTTGACGCTGCTCTTGGACCCGAATTTAGGTAGTCATCCGACTCAGCATGCTGCATGATGTAATCTGAAGTGCGTTGCAAGTTATTGTGATGATCAGATTCAGGCCCGATTATGTTGCTGAGTCTATCACTTGTGGAGTTTGCTGCTTCTTCTAAAGCCCCCGCCTCTGCTACAGCAGCTGCAGCTTCTTTTTTCACAGTTTTTCCAGAGCTGCTTCCATGCGTGCTTTCTCTATTTTTAATTGTCTTTCTTGTTCTGCAAATGTCACACAGATTTTGGCGGCTTTAGCTTTTGCGTGGGCAATGGCGACTACGGAGCTGCTCACTGATCTCTTTGAGCTTCTGGAGCTAGCTGAGATGCGAGACCTTGTATCGAACAGTTTGGATTCTCTTGTCGACATAATGACACTGTGGACAGGTTAGACACTTGCAACTGTCGTGGGTGACGATGCTGCACCGTAGCATCTTGCAGGGTTCAGTATCATGCGGTCCAGTCTGTTAGAGGTTGCTGACTCACTGTGGCCAGGATCGTATCCAGCTTGTAAGAAGCCACTGTTTTCCTGCGACTGGGATTTAAGGAATAGCAGATCCTCATATGCAGCTTGTAAGAAGTCACTGTTTTACAGTTCTGTCCATGTATGAAGGAACATAGCTTGACAGACAGCTAAACCTTTCCCAGCAATGAATTGACAATGGCGTAACGTCCAACTTCGTCTTTACTGCAAGGTATACGGTAAAACTGAGAAACAGAAAGATAATGCACTTACTAATGTAGTACAGATGCAAACCATGTGAAACATACCAGCGATGCTACTGTAAGCTTAGATGAAGAGGATAGATCAGGACACTACCAGACCATGTGTAATGATGGCTGTGAATGACTGCTATGTGCAGGGCTGATGATGTCACTAGGGTTCATAGGCTACAAGTTATGGAAGCTGAAATGGGTCAAACTTCTAGTGTGAAGAGCTGCAATGTATATAAAAATAGATGGTGCAGTTAAACAATGAACCGAGAATTATACATTATAAAGCATACTAACTGGGCATAAATTAACAATAACAAACTGCTGAAGGCATGACACTCAGATTTAAATACCCATATGCCTTCAGTTCAGTGGGGATGGTCATCCTTACCGAGGATTCTTTAATCAATGCAGCATATATTTCCAAATGCAACTGTAAGCCGTGTACAGGGGTGGGCTCCCCAGGATACAGCAAAGTTGCGAACAAGGAAAACCACTCCCCCACCAGCTTTTGCCAAAACAGAGTTTTGCCTAAACGTGGTAATGAACACAACCACAAATGCTGAGAACATAGAATAAATTTACATAAACCTAGCCTGAAGACCCTTGTGCTGCAAAGCGTGGCGCCTCCGATGGATGTAGGAGGAAAGCGTGGTAATTTACCTACTGGCGGGCACAACTAAACTGCCACAATTTACCTGTTATTACCCTAAAAAAACAAGATTAACTGTATGGGTGTGTGGTAGGGGCTAGCCTGCTGTGCAGCACAACAGCTTACAATCTTACAAAGCTCAACAGTATTCCCCCCTACCATAACTAGCCTTGTAGCACATGCCTGAGTATTCCTCCTGAGCAAAACGTCAGCCTGGCTTGAGTTTGTGGGAAGTTTATCAGCTCTCCAGTGTGAAATGTCCCTTTTTAAATTATGGAGTTCTTGCAATGAACATAGAAACACTTGTGGCCTGACACAAACAGAGACCCTATCTAACTAACTACAGGCCTTGTCTCAGTCTCTAGATGCCAACACTGTAATGAGGTGCATGCACGATCTTGACAACCCGGGTCTGCTCTGCATCCGCTGGTGATTCTGAACAGAACAAATGCCTCTGCAACAAGCATGCAGTCCCACAGTGTATGTATCTTTGGTCCTCAGCTTTTATCAGCGTTCCTGGAAGCAATCCTCGTTCCTCTGGACAGGATCAGTGTCTTGGACATGATCAGGTTTACTTAGCTGCAGCTCTGGTCACTTAGGAATGTTCTTACACCTGGATGCCATCAGATCCTCTGCTGACACAGTTCCTCAGTCTTAGCTCCGTCTAAGATGGCTGCTTCCTTTCACTTCCTCTCCAGGCTCTGTGTAACAACCTCTCATGAATATGGAAATATATGCAGTATGTAGCTGTGTTTAGAAAATAGCATAATCTTGTGGCCAAACAGCAGAATGTCAGTCCAGAACATTTAATTTAATCTACACAGTGTTCAGACAAGGATAGCAGTTTCCCCATCTCACATGCCACGCCACTATCCTGGCCATAGCGCTGTGGGAGCATTGCGCATAGTTGACCTGCGTAGACTAATAAGCTCAGAAACACTGGGGACGTCAGGCACATCTAATGGAAGAGGAGCTGCTGACTGCTCAACACTTTCCCTGGATAGCAACCTTGCCATGGCCGGAGCATCTGTGGGTACCGGGGCAGGGACAACCCACCATTCCTCCTCCTCTAAGGGGATTTTCTCTGTACTCTGAGCAGGAGGAGGCATCTCCTCCACACACACAGGCTCATCAAAATTACACTGCCTCAACATGTTACAGTGCAAGTTTCGTGCGGGCCCCCAGTCCCTATTGTCTCGACCTCATAGAGTGGGATGGCAGGGTCTACCCTCTTCTTCACCGTGTATGGGATTGCCTCCCACAACCCATCCAACTTCACAGATGGCCGTTTGGTTTTGACCATGACTCGATCACCCAGGGCATACCCATCCCTTTGCACTGGTCTTGGGTTAGGGTGTACCACTTGTCCCAGGCGCTCCTCCACAACCTTGTGGATCGCTCTCAGCCGGCGGCGGTGCTCTTGATGCGGTGGTGGTGGTGCGTGAACGTTCAATCCCATATAGTTGGTACAGCTCATTCATTAAAGTACCCTGAAAACATGCCCCCTGGTCCAAGTGTATTTTCCGTGGACACCTAAACACATGTATAAAGTATTTGCAAACCGCTTCAGTGGCCGACTCTGCCGTCTGGTCTCTGGTGGGTACAGCCACTGCAAACTTTGCGAAATGATCTGTCAAGACTAGACAGTATGAGTGTCCTGAGTTAGAGTACCCAATCTGTACATAATCGATCATAAGAAGCTCTAGGGGCGCTGAGGTATGGATGGCCTGTACAGAATCCCACTGTTCAGTACTCTTACTCAGCCTGCAGGGTCGACACTTAAGACATGCCTTGGCCACCATGTCTGCCAGATCTGGACAGTATACCAGCCGTTGGAGCCACTTGAATGTTTTGTCGTTCCACAAATGGGCACCCTTCTCATGGGCTTCCCGGGCAGCCTCCAGTCCCAATGACATGGCAATGACAATATGTTGCTGGTACTGCAGCTCTGACTGTAAGTATATGGTCTGACACAGGAGTCCCTGGGTAACAGTCAGCCTATCCCACTGCCTCAACAACTTTTGTCCCTCTGAAGTTAGACGGGCCCGCTCTTCTGGCCAAGGTCAGATCTTGGTCCAGACCCATTATTTCACTTTCCACAGGTCCGGGCAGCCATTCTGGACTCTCTACCAATCAGCAACTGCTCTACTCACTGCTGGGCTCTCTCCAGCAGGGAGAATATTTTCTCTAGGGTGTCTCTCTCGGATTCGGGCCTTTTCATCACCGTCTGTCTGACGTCACCCTCTGGAGCTCCCAACGCAACCTCTGCCTGCAGCTCGGGGGTCATACAAATTCTAACCATACTTTGCACCCTTTCTGTCCAGTCCTGCAACGTCATGTTTTTACCATAAAATTTTGGCAGATGACGCAACAGTGCCCCCATGGGGATGTACCCTATTGGGGCGGGCATGACAGGGGCAAGCTGTATCAGTGGTGTTGGGGCAAGTTGGCCTTGCACTGACGCATTGTATACTGCCGACTATGCCAAGATGTAAGCCGTGTACCGGGGTGGGCTCTCCAGGATACAGCGAATTCGCAAAAAAGGAAAACCACTCCACCACCAGCTTTTCCCAAAACAGAATTTTATTTAAACGTGGTAATTGAAAGGGCCCCTGGTTTGTCTATGGGTGAACCTCCGGCCGGACAACCACTGAAGACCAATACACGTTGATAGGTTTAAAATGGTTGCGCCTTTATTTTGACATCGTTGCTAATTTATAGATACAAACCACAAAATTACCATATACCTCCCCTAAGCTTAATCCAATCAGGTAACGAATTTATCAATTTCACCTTTATACAACCAAAGTAAAAAAAGTCATGATAATTTCCTAGAAACAAGGTACATATGTGACGCATTTAAATTCTTAGAATTCAGATATCTAACCACAATCTTTGTCGATTTTAGCTTTGTTCAAATATTTTGCGGAATTATCTTTGTTTATTTTGTACCAACATTTACCTGATAAAACGTCCTTCACTTATCTAAACCAAAGGTGAACGTCAATATACAAGATGCTTTTATATATATATACAGGGAGTGCAGAATTATTAGGCAAGTTGTATTTTTGAGGATTAATTTTATTATTGAACAACAACCATGTTCTCAATGAACCCAAAAAACTCATTAATATCAAAGCTGAATATTTTTGGAAGTAGTTTTTAGTTTGTTTTTAGTTTTAGCTATTTTAGGGGGATATGTGTGTGCAGGTGACTATTACTGTACATAATTATTAGGCAACTTAACAAAAAACAAATATATACCCATTTCAATTATTTATTTTTACCAGTGAAACCAATATAACATCTCAACATTCACAAATATACATTTCTGACATTCAAAAACAAAACAAAAACAAATCAGTGACCAATATAGCCACCTTTCTTTGCAAGGACACTCAAAAGCCTGCCATCCATGGATTCTGTCAGTGTTTTGATCTGTTCACCATCAACATTGCGTGCAGCAGCAACCACAGCCTCCCAGACACTGTTCAGAGAGGTGGACTGTTTTCCCTCCTTGTAAATCTCACATTTGATGATGGACCACGGGTTCTCAATGGGGTTCAGATCAGGTGAACAAGGAGGCCATGTCATTAGATTTTCTTCTTTTATACCCTTTCTTGCCAGCCATGTTGTGGAGTATTTGGACGCGTGTGATGGAGCATTGTCCTGCATGAAAATCATGTTTTTCTTGAAGGATGCAGACTTCTTCCTGTACCACTGCTTGAAGAAGGTGTCTTCCAGAAACTGGCAGTAGGACTGGGAGTTGAGCTTGACTCCATCCTCAACCCAAAAAGGCCCCACAAGCTCATCTTTGATGATACCAGCCCAAACCAGTACTCCACCTCCACCTTGCTGGCGTCTGAGTCGGACTGGAGCTCTCTGCCCTTTACCAATCCAGCCATCTGGCCCATCAAGACTCACTCTCATTTCATCAGTCCATAAAACCTTAGAAAAATCAGTCTTGAGATATTTCTTGGCCCAGTCTTGACGTTCAGCTTGTGTGTCTTGTTCAGTGGTGGTCGTCTTTCAGCCTTTCTTACCTTGGCCATGTCTCTGAGTATTGCACACCTTGTGCTTTTGGGCACTCCAGTGATGTTGCAGCTCTGAAATATGGCCAAACTGGTGGCAAGTGGCATCTTGGCAGCTGCACGCTTGACTTTTCTCAGTTCATGGGCAGTTATTTTGCGCCTTGGTTTTTCCACACGCTTCTTGCGACCCTGTTGACTATTTTGAATGAAACGCTTGATTGTTCGATGATCACGCTTCAGAAGCTTTACAATTTTAAGAGCGCTGCAACCCATCTACAAGATCTCTAACTATTTTTGCCTTTTCTCAGCCTGTCAAGTCCTTCTTTTGACCCATTTTGGCAAAGGAAAGGAAGTTGCCTAATAATTATGCACACCTGATATAGGGTGTTGATGTCATTAGACCACACCCCTTCTCATTACAGAGAAATGCACATCACCTAATATGCTTAATTGGTAGTAGGCTTTCGAGCCTATACAGCTTGGAGTAAGACAACATGCATAAAGAGGATGATGTGGTCAAAATACTAATTTGCCTAATAATTCTGCACGTAGTGTATATATATAACCCGTATTGCAGTAAATGTAAAATATATGTCTAATGCACATGTTAGATATATGTGTAAAAGGTATATATGCATATATATGTTTCTGCAGCTATGATGCCATGCATTCGGCAATTCTCTCTTCATGTACCTTCATCACAAATGTGGCATTCTTTTGCTAAAGCATGCATATCTCTTTTTAGCCATGCGGTTTTGAGCTTCAGACAGCCATTTCCTGACAGCTTGTGTTACTAGATTTCCTTTAAAGAAGAACTCTGTATACTTTACTTTAATACAAGCATATAAGGCTGAATTAATACATATATGTGAACGTGTGTGGATACAGACATAATTTCCTTACAGTCATGAACACAACCACAAATTCTGGGAACATACAATAAATTTACATACACCCAGCGTGAATGCTGAGAACCTTGTGCTACACAGCGTGGCGTCCTCCAATGGATGCAGGAGGAAAGCATCGTAATTTACCTACTGGCTGGCACAACTAAACTGGCACAACTTACCTGTTATTACCCTAAAAAAACAAGAATAACTTTATGGGTGTGTGGTAGGGGCTAGCCTGCAGTGCAGCACAGCAGCTTACAATCGTACAAAGCTCTACAGTATTCCCCCTCCCATAACTGGTCTTGTAGCACATGCCTGAGTATTCCTTGGGAAAACGTCAGCCTGGCTTGAGTTTGTGGGAAGTTTATCAGCTCTCCAGTGTGAAATGTCCCTTTAAATTATGGAGTCCTTGCAATGAACAATAGTAACACTTGTGGCCTGACACAAACAGAGACCCTATCTAATTAAATATAGGCCTGGTCTCAGTCGCTAGGCGCCAACACTGTAATGAAGTGTGTGCATGGTCTTACCGATCCGGGTCTGCTCTGCATCCGCTGGTGACTCTGAACAGAACAAATGCCTCTCCAACAAGAATGCAGTACAGCAGTGTATGAAGCTTTGGTCCTCAGCTCTCATCAGCGTTCCTGGAAGCAATCCTCGTTCCTCTGGACAGGATCAGCGTCTTGGACATGATCAGTTTCACTTAGCTGCAGCTCTGGTCACTGAGGGATGCTCTCACACCTGAAAGCCATTGGATCCTTTGCTAACACAGTTCCTCGGTCTCAGCTCCCTCTAAGATGGCTGCTTCCTTTCTCTTCCTCTCCAAGCTCTGTGTAACTTCACCTCTCATGAATATGGAAACATATGCAGTCTGTAGCTGTGTTTAGGAAATAGCGGCATCTTGTGGTGAAACAGACAGTCAGTCCAGATCATTTAATTTAATCTACACAAACAGTGTTCAGATAAGGAGAGCTGTTTCCCCATCTCGCACAACCTGCTCCTTTTACTAGTGACAGGAAAAAAGTGCTATTTATCATCAGTCTTCTGACAGATGAAGCTCTTGCATGGGCCTCCCCTTATGTGGAAAAGAACTGTGACCTCCTTAATGATTTAGATAACTACAGTATATCACTGCTATGGATCAAGTTTTTGATGATCCTAATCGTTGTGCCACAGCTGAGACCAAATTGCATAATCTTCAATAAGGACAACGCTCAGTTGCTGAATGCACAGCAGAATTTTGTCTTTGGGTAGCTAAAAGCCCAAAGGAGTCAATTTTGATGAGGGTTATCAGAGCTAGTGAAGGATGAGCTTGCAAGAGTTGAGGCTCCTGATAATTTTGAGGATTTTATACAAACTGTGCATCCAAAATAATCAGAGACTTGCTGAACGTAGAAAAGAGAGACTGCGGATATATGGAAACAAACCTACCTACTCCTTCAGTCAATCAGCATTGAACACACAGCAAAAGACTAAATCCTTACCAGAAACTATGTAGATTGATTTAATCCGAAACCAAAGTCAGATCTGTTTATGAAAGTTTTTTTAACATACAATGATTTTCCATTCCATATGCAGTACAGACCAAAAGTTTGGACACACCTTCTCATTCAAAGAGTTTTCTTTATTTTCATGACTATGAAAATTGTAGATTCACACTGAAGGCATCAAAACTATGAATTAACACATATGGAATTATATACATAACAAAAAAGTGTGAAACAACTGAAAATATGTCATATTCTAGGTTCTTCAAAGTAGCCACCTTTTGCTTTGATTACTGCTTTGCACACTCTTGGCATACTCTTGATGAGCTTCAAGAGGTAGTCGCCTGAAATGGTTTTCACTTCACAGGTGTGCCCTGTCAGGTTTAATAAGTGGGATTTCTTGCCTTATAAATGGGGTTGGGACCATCAGTTGCGTTGTGGAGAGGTCAGGTGGATACACAGCTGATAGTCCTATTGAATAGACTGTTAGAATTACACTACGTGCAGAATTATTAAGAAAATGAGTATTTTGACCACATCATCCTCTTTATGCATGTTGTCTTACTCCAAGCTGTATAGGCTCGAAAGCCTACTACCAATTAAGCATATTAGGTGATGTGCATCTCTGTAATGAGAAGGGGTGTGGTCTAATGACATCAACACCCTATATCAGGTGTGCATAATTATTAGGCAACTTCCTTTCCTTTGGCAAAATGGGTCAAAAGAAGGACTTGACAGGCTCAGAAAAGTCAAAAATAGTGAGATATCTTGCAGAGGGATGCAGCACTCTTAAAATTGCAAAGCTTCTGAAGCGTGATCATCGAACAATCAAGCGTTTCATTCAAAATAGTCAACAGGGTCGCAAGAAGCGTGTGGAAAAACCAAGGCGCAAAATAACTGCCCATGAACTGAGAAAAGTCAAGCGTGCAGCTGCCAAGATGCCACTTGCCACCAGTTTGGCCATATTTCAGAGCTGCAACATCACTGGAGTGCCCAAAAGCATAAGGTGTGCAATACTCAGAGACATGGCCAAGGTAAGAAAGGCTGAAAGACGACCACCACTGAACAAGACACACAAGCTGAAACGTCAAGACTGGGCCAAGAAATATCTCAAGACTGATTTTTCTAAGGTTTTATGGACTGATGAAATGAGAGTGAGTCTTGATGGGCCAGATGGCTGGATTGGTAAAGGGCAGAGAGCTCCAGTCCGACTCAGACGCCAGCAAGGTGGAGGTGGAGTACTGGTTTGGGCTGGTTTCATCAAAGATGAGCTTGTGGGGCCTTTTTGGGTTGAGGATGGAGTCAAGCTCAACTCCCAGTCCTACTGCCAGTTTCTGGAAGACACCTTCTTCAAGCAGTGGTACAGGAAGAAGTCTGCAAGGTAAGAAAAACATGATTTTCATGCAGGACAATGCTCCATCACACGCGTCCAAGTACTCCACAACATGGCTGGCAAGAAAGGGTATAAAAGAAAATCTAATGACATGGCCTCCTTGTTCGCCTGATCTGAACCCCATTGAGAACCTGTGGTCCATCATCAAATGTGAGATTTACAAGGAGGGAAAACAGTACACCTCTCTGAACAGTGTCTGGGAGGCTGTGGTTGCTGCTGCACGCAATGTTGATGGTGAACAGATCAAAACACTGACAGAATCCATGGATGGCAGGCTTTTGAGTGTCCTTGCAAAGAAAGGTGGCTATATTGGTCACTGATTTGTTTTTGTTTTTGTTTTTGAATGTCAGAAATGCATATTTGTGAATGTTGAGATGTTATATTGGTTTCACTAGTAAAAATAAATAATTGAAATGGGTATATATTTGTTTTTTGTTAAGTTGCCTAATAATTATGTACAGTAATAGTCACCTGCACACACAGATATCCCCCTAAAATAGCTAAAATTAAAAACAAACTAAAAACTACTTCCAAAAATATTCAGCTTTGATATTAATGAAGTTTTTGGGTTCATTGAGAACATGGTTGTTGTTGAATAATAAAATTAATCCTCAAAAATACAACTTGCCTAATAATTCTGCACTCCCTGTAGTGAAAACTTTGAAAGTGTCCCCAAGTGCAGTCACAAAAACCATCAAGCGCTACAAAGAAACTGGCTCACATGCGGACCGCCCCAGGAAAGGAAGATCAAGAGTCACCTCTGCTGCAGAGGATAAGTTCATCCGAGTCACCAGCCTCAGAAATTGCAGGTTAACAGCAGCTCAGATTAGAGACCAGGTCAATGCCACACAGAGTTCTAGCAGCAGACACATCTCTAGAACAACTGTTAAGAGGAGACTGTGTGAATCAGGCCTTCATGGTATAATATCTGCTAGGAAACCACTGCTAAGGACAGGCAACAAGCAGAAGAGACTTGTTTGGGCTAAAGAACACAAGGAATGGACATTAGACCAGTGGAAATCTGTGCTTTGGTCTGATGAGTCCAAATTTCAGATCTTAGGTTCCAACCACCGTGTCTTTGTGCGACGCAGAAAGGTGAACGGATGGACTCTACATGCCTGGTTCCCACCGCGAAGCATGGAGGAGGAGGTGAGATGGTGTGGGGGTGCTTTGCTGGAGACACTGTTGGGGATTTATTCAAAAATTATTCAAAATTGAAGGCATACTGAACCATCATGGCTACCACAGCATCTTGCAGCGGCATGCTATTCCATCCGCTTTGCGTTTAGTTGGACCATCATTTATTTTTCAACAGGGCAATGACCCCAAACACACCTCCAGGCTGTGTAAGGGCTATTTGACCATGAAGTAGAGTGATGGGGTGCTGCGCCAGATGACCTGGCCTCCACAGTCACCGGACCTGAACCCAATCGAGATGGTTTGGGGTGAGCTGGACCGCAGAGTGAAGGCAAAAGGGCCAACAAGTGCTAAGCATCTCTGGGAACTCCTTCAAGACTGTTGGAAAACCATTTCAGGTGACTACCTCTTGAAGCTCATCAAGAGAATGCCAAGAGTGTGCAAAGCAGTAATCAAAGCAAAAGGTGGCTACTTTGAAGAACCTAGAATATGACATATTTTCAGTTGTTTCACACTTTTCTGTTATGTATATAATTCCACATGTGTTAATTCATAGTTTTGATGCCTTCAGTGTGATTCTACAATTTTCATAGTCATGAAAATAAAGAAAACTCTTTGACTGAGAAGGTGTTTCCAAACTTTTGGTCTGTACTGTAAATCATATTATTTGCCATGTTTATTAATTCTGCTATTCCTGGAGCACATGATTGTAGCCAATACTTAGCTATGTGTTTCCTAGTTAAATATAAGATCTTGGCAAGTGTACTGTAGAAGAAATGTCCATTACACAACCTAGGAGCCCAACCCTGGGGATCTTTGGTAGCGTAACATCGTAGACATCTTCCAGAAGGGTGTAAACTGCAGACCATAGACCTGTAAGAGCCATGAGAAATGACCACAACATATGATCCGTTTTCACCTCAAGATGGGTACATCTAGGAGAACTAGCATCTGTCCGAATGCCCATTTTATATAACAATTGAGGTGTCATTTACACCCTGTAAGATACTCTCCTGTTTCGAGGTCCACTGGGGCCCCCAGGAATTCTCGTGGGGCTCGGCCTGCGGGGGACCCCATTGGAGTAGCGGGACAGGTCACGCATGTGCCTGCGGAATATTCGGTTACGACTCCTTTGCAGGCGGGCGTGATTCCAGAATCCGTGCCGACGCGATCGCATATCCATGCTCAAGCGGAGGTTCGTGAAGCGTTATGCGGCCGAACGTACGCGCATCTTATTCGCTACGTCGGCCGCTGACGGGAAATATACCTGTACATAAACTCTAATAGATTAGAGGGCAGGCATGGTTTAAGTGATCAATGACCAGCCAAGGCCGCACACGTGTCAGGGTTTAGGATAATCATATGGCCTATGAGGAATAGACACATGACACTCTGTGATTGGCTAGCAGGTGTTTAAGAGCTGATCTCCCTGGCTGGTCAGTGCATTCAAAACAATATTTAGATCTTCTATGCACAGACAGCGATCAGGGCTTTTTTAGCCATAAACAATTTACCTGTTTGAATGTGGAATCACCCTTCACATCCATCATTCATGCGCTACCTAAAATTCACAAGGGTTTCAACCCTTCACGGCTGCGCCCCATAGTGTCCAGCATTGGCTCCCTTACGGAAAAACTTGGAGAATGGCTAGATGAAATTTTACAACCATTAGTCAAACGTGTCCCTGGGTTCATCAAGGACACGGGTGATGTACTAAAAAGCTTTTATGATAAAAAATGGTCATCAAATTTTATTTGGTTAACCACAGATGTGGTATCTCTTTATCCATCCATTCCCCAACAAAAAGCTCTTTTTGCTTTGGAGTTTCACCTACATAAATATAGCCAGCATTCTCTGGAATTTATCACTTATGTTTTGGAAGTCACAAAGTTCCTATTAATTCATACTATTTTTTTCCTTTTGTTTTTTTCTTCTTGCATATACAGGGAGTTTCTATGGGGGCTAAATTTTCCCTGTCGCTTGCTAATTTGGTTATGTCTTATTGGGAGGAGCGGGATATCTATACTGTAGACAATCCGTTCATAAAGGCTGTGGAATGGTATAACAAGTACATTGATGATTTGCCATGTAAAACTACAACTCCCAAGATGCCCCTCTTGCTTGGCTGCTCTCAGAAATCTGTAGAAATAAATGGAGCATGCTGGGAGTCGTAGTTTCACCACAGCTGGAGTGCCAAGGTTAGCCATCACTGCTCTATGAGGACAATATTCTATATGATTTACTTAGACATAGAGTAGTTTCAAGACGCTCTCCCACCTTGGCCAACAAGCTGTCTCCTTCGTCATTTACCACCACTTCTAAGAGACAGAAACGCAACATATGGTTGAAATGTACAGGATTCACACGCTGCGGTAGTCACCCTTGTAGAACATACAATTTTTGTGGGGCCAACCAAAACATTCCATGATTCAGACCATATTACTAGTTTTCCTATCAAAACCTACATAAACTGTAACACTACAGGGGTCATTTATATAATAACATGCACACAATTTGATTTACCATATGTCGGCAATACGATGGGAAAACTAAAAAACAGAATCCTGGAACACCTTAATTATGTTACCAATGCATTATGTGTCAACATTTCCAATGCAGTCCGACATTTTATCAACAAGCATGATAGGAACTTACATTTTTTCCGTACATATGGAATTGAAAAGGTGTTCCTCCCCACAAGGGGAGGTGACTTTAAGAGATTAATATCACAAAGAGAGGCTTTCTGGATTGAAAACCAGATATCCAGCTGGCCTCAATTTGAGAAAAGAGATGATGTACTTTTACTAGATCTTCTGGATTTGTGAAGCTTGATTTATCATTATTGGTTATGTTCAACCCACTTCATATATTATGTGCATATACTTTAGTCATTGTTATTTTCAGGGCATTGTGCAGACGGTGCGTTTTTTTACTGAATATTGGATTTCTGCCTTTTTAAGGCTGATGACTACTACTATATATTTTTCTTATATGGTCAGATTTGTATATATTTTTCTAGTCTCACAATTGTCTTGAATACTTATAAAGCTAGCTCTACAGGTGATGCCCGGATTGTATGCATTACTTGCTCGGGATGGTCGTTTGCTGCGGTCCACATGCGGTGGGATTGCTCCCCCAATGATAAACACGCTACAGTGTTTGGGGTTTGAGCAGCTCCCCCATACTTGCCACGGTATTTTGTGGTTCACATGCGGTGGGACTGCTCGCCCAATGAAAGACACGCTACAGTGTTTGTGGTTGAGACAGTTCCCCCATATTGGCCACTATATTTTTGTGATGTTGTTTTATATGTATTGAATGGGCCTCTATCTGGCAATTGAACATTCTGTTGCACCTGGAAACCTCCATCACATGGTCTGATATGGGTGTGGCTTACGGTCTGGCTGTGTTCACATTGCATTAGCTGACCTGCTATGCGGTTGTGTGGAAGCTTGGCTGTGAGCTGGATTTCATCACCTTCAGACCGTGTTCACACCATAGTTAGTGCAATGGTAGGACCCCTTGCCATGCTGAGTGACCGTGACGTGGTGCATGATGGGCTCCGATATCTTCCTGACAGGGATATATTGGCAAAAGTCTCAGCTTTTATTATCTGCTTGTATGACCAGCTAGTATAGTTAGTGGTATATCTGTTTTGGTGTTTTTTTCAGTGATTTTATATGATTGTATTTTCATCCGCACAATGCTCCTGTTTGTGTAGGATGTTTTTGTGGTGCATGTGGACCACGCTGGTGTCCTCCTTTGTATGCATTACTTGCTCGGGATGGTCGTTTGCTGCGGTCCACATGCGGTGGGATTGCTCCCCCAATGATAAACACGCTACAGTGTTTGGGGTTTGAGCAGCTCCCCCATACTTGCCACGGTATTTTGTGGTTCACATGCGGTGGGACTGCTCGCCCAATGAAAGACACGCTACAGTGTTTGTGGTTGAGACAGTTCCCCCATATTGGCCACTATATTTTTGTGATGTTGATGCCCGGATCGGCCTAATTAGGGAGGCAGATCACTTCACTCTTTAAGTTCAGATGTTCGGGCATCTCCTGTTTGTCATGAGTAAGAACAGTTTTTTGTTCGAAACGCGTATATCTGGTCGAACACAAGACCACGTTGTAGACGCTGCATGAATTTTATCGCTGAATAAAGGAACGAATAACTCACAAACATCGCTTTGGTGCTGGATTCATATTTTCTTTGCTACCTGTGCATGACCTCTGACTTCCTCAATCCATCATCTAGAGCAGTGGTTCTCAACCTTTCTAAAGCCGTGACCCCTTAATACAGTTCCTCAAATAAATAACTTTAAAATAAATAATAAACACAATAATAAAATACCCCCTAAAAAATAAATGAGTGGTGCGCACAGTACTCCTCAAATAAATAACTCAGTGGTGCCCCCCCAAAAAAATAAAAAATAAAATCAGTGGTGCTCAGGGTACCCCTCAAATAAATAAATCAGTGGTGCTTCAAGTCCCCCCCAAATAAATAAATCAGAAGTGCTCAGGGTCCCCCAAATAAATAAATCAGCGGGGCTTCAGGTCTCCCCCAAATAAATAAATCAGCGGTGCTTTATGTCCCCCCAAATAAATTTAAGCCTTGCTCAGCCAAATAATTAAAATAAAATTAGCCAGGCTCAGCCAGGCTCAATTAAATCATTGGTGGCAGTGGTGCTCAGTGGCGGTGTCATTAACGAAAAAACTCGGACCTCAGCAGACAGGCGGCCCGACTTACCCGTCCAGACGTCAGGCTCCTTCAAGCACAGGCAGTGATAGGACATCACTTCCTGTGCGCGAGGATAAGGGGCCGCTGCCGTTGTGCGGGCGACCCACAATAGGAAGCCTCAGGCGACCCCCCGGAAAGGGCCGATCGACCCCTAGGTTGAGAACTGCTGATCTAGAGACTGCCTGTGGGAAACTTCTATGCAGAACAGTTTGACTCGTGTTTCAATGCTCAAATCAGCAGCCGAGTCAGCTCCCTTCATTCAAACTCCATCTCCGGTGGAGTTTCAAGGGGAGCCTGAATTTGAGGTTAATAAGATTTTGGACTCCTGTTTTGTCCAGTATTTAGTGGACTGTCCCTCCAGTATTTAGTGGACTGAAAAGGATTTGGTCCAGAGGAGAGATGTTGGGTACCTGCCCGCCAGGGTTATGCGGATGAATTAGTGGCAGCTTTCCACAGAGAGAATCTGGGAAAAGCCCATTTGGAGTCTTCTGAGCCATGTCCTTGAGGAGGGGTAATGTAAGACACTCCTTTTTCGCGGTCCACTGGGGCCCCCAGGAAATCTCCTGGGGCTCTGCCTGCGGGGGACCCCATTGGAGTGCGGGACAGGTCACGCATGTGCCTGCGGAATCTTCTGTTCCGACTGCTTTTCGGGTGGAAGCGGTTCCGGCGTCCGTGCCAACGTGATCGTGTATCCATGCTGGGCCACTTGAACGTCCGTGTGCACGATTTAGAGGAGGTTCGCAAAGGTTTAAGCGGCCGTACGAACGCGCATCTTATTTGCTACACCGGCCACTGACGGGGAATATACCTGTACATAAACTCTAGTAGATTAGAGGGCAGGCATGGGTTAAGTGATCAATGACCAGCCAAGGCCTTACAAGTGTCAGGGATTAGGATAATCATATGGCCTATGAGGAATAGACACATGGCACTCTGTGATTGGCTAGCAGGTGTTTAAGAGGTGATCTCCCTGGCTGGTCAGTGCACACTGTTGTTTTGACAACCCGGGTGTAAGTTGCTGTTCACATTCTTCCTGTACATGACCTCTGACTTCCTCAATCCATCTCTAGAGACTGTATGTGGGAAACTTCTATGCAGAACAGTTTGTCTCATGTTGGACCTCGGATCGGGTCCTGAAAATGTCTCGTCCCTAGGTACTACGTTACACAGACTATTTCGGTGCAAATGAACTTTGGTCTGGTCCGGCTGTCCCTTGTGAGTTTTCCTGCACAAGTTATTATTTGGATTGATTACCTGCATATGATTTCTGGTCTGGACTGTACTGCTGTCATTTAATAAATCCACCATTCTTTAAACTCTGTCTGGTGGTTTGGGGTTCTGCGCCATTACACACTCTGTGTAGTAAAAATAGTTGGGAACAGGGGCGTAGTGCGGGGGGGGGGGGGGGCGTTGCCCCAGGCGCCACACTGCAGGGGGGAGCGGCTGTCCGCTGGGCTGGCACAAGTTAGTTAAATCGAGCCTGACCCTGTGTTTTTTTTTTTTCTTCACACAGCGCCCGGCCGCAGAGCAAAGTGAGTAGGGGAGGCGGGGTATGCACGGTAGTTCCTGATAGGCTCCGCCTACCTTCCAGGCGGGAAAGGCAGTGCAGAGCCAGTAGCCGGAGGGAGCATGAAGATGCAGAAGTCCAGACTCACTATAGACAGTCCAGACTCCAGGCCAGGCAGAGAGACAGTGAATCAAGCGACCCAGAGTGAGTGACAGTCTGAGTCAGTGACTGTCACCGAGTGCAAAGTCCCACCCTGTGTAATTAGGTGACATAGTAGAGAGGAGGGGAGAGGCGGCCATTATATTAATAACAAAGAGAGGAACATTATATTAACAATAAATAGGGGGCCAATACATTAGTATTAATGTAATGGCCCCTTCTTTATTATTAATATAATGTCCCCCACTTTGTTATTAATATAATGTCCCCCACTTTGTTATTAAAGGGGTATTATCATCTTAATGATCCCTGTTAAATCTGTTAATGATTTAACAGTGATAATTTTTCTAAATATATTTAATTAACAAATCCCCACCCCTTAGAAAAAAATAAACCTATACTTACCTGACTGTTGTCTTCCGTCTCCCCTGGTTACGGCCACCGCTACTCTAAAGAATCGCGGTGGCCGCGCGTGCGCAGACATCTTCTTTTCTTCTCCCGGCCGGCCGCGCGCTGTACTGAACGCGCACGCCGAGTCCGCGCATGCGCCCTGGTGACTTCTTCCTGGCAAGTATACTATAAGACATCAATGAAGATGGAGCCCGCCCCCTGCCGAAACCAGGAAGTGGACGGCACGCCGGGAGCAGGTAAGTATAAACCTGCGTCTTGAGAAAACCCCTTTAATATAATGTCCCCCTCGTTATTATTAATGTAATGTCCTCCTCTTTATTATTAATATAATTACCCCCTCTTTATTATTAATGTAATGACGCCCTCTTTATTATTAATCTAATGCCCCCCTCTTTTTTTTATTAATATAATGGCCCCCTCTTTAATAACAAAGAGGGGGCCATTATATTAATAATAGAGGGGGCTATTATATTAATAATAAAGAGGGGGCCATTATATTAATAATAAAGAGGGGGCCATTATATTAATAACAAAGAGGGGGCTATTATAGTATACAGGGGGAATAATATGGGGAATGGGGGACTATCTGTCTGGCTCTAGCACAGTATTGGGGGGCAGCAGGATGAGTTGTTGAGACACCAGGAAGGAGAGGATGATAGTAAAGTGAGGAACCTAAAAAAAATTCTGTGAAACTCTGCAGAGACGAGAAGCGGCTGAAAGAAGGTATCATGGTGGTCTTATCTCTGAATGAAGACGTTGAGGAAAGTCTACATCACAAGAGACGTCACTGGATGTAACAGGTATGGGGCGGTATTATACTGTAATAATAATGTCCATGCACATATCTGTTTCACGGTAGGGTTGGGGGAGGAGATTGAGAATATGGCCCACCCTGCTGCATTCGGCCCCAGACTTCAGGTCACACTGTGTGTGTTCTGAATTCTGGGGGCTCACACCAATCTACTATATTATCTGTACTCAGAGTTATCACTGTGTTATCTGTGGTGTTACATAGGACTGCTAGTGATCTACTACAGTATCTGTTAAAAGGGGCATGCCCGGGGTAGGGGGGGCGCAATTTTTGGCTGGCAACCCACGCTACGCCACTGGTTGGGAACTACACTGTGCCACAGATAAAGAGAGTGACAGAGTGTAGGCCAGAACATTTTCCCACTGGGTGTCGGCTAGGGGGCCAACATCTGCTTCCCACTTATCCTTCAGTCCTTGTAAAAGGGTCTCCAACACGCTTTGGCAAGAGATCCCTATAAGTAAGGGTGATCAGTGTTTTAGAAGTAAGTGCCAGAACTATCCTATCAAATACCCCAGTACCAGCGATAGGTAAGTGTATCGTGCACCCCTGAGAATGAATAGCATGCCGCAGTTGAAGATACTGATAGAACATAGTGTTCTAGTCCAAATTCAGCCTGAAAGGTTTAAAGCATGTCATTCTCATATAATTGGCAAATATATTTTACACCTTTCCTTTCCCAGGCCTCAAAACCTTCCAGCATAAACAATTCACCTACTTCCAAAGACCTGTTAGTGCAGTAGAGAAAGAGAGGCGCCGTACAGAAAATCTGTGCTTCTATAGTGGGGGCTCAGGACATTATGCCATTAACTGTCCCAACAAGTTTTAAAGGTCTATAGCCTGCACTAATGCTAAGGCAGGTAGCAATCTTGAACTTTCTGAACTGCCGGATTCAGTTATGCAGACTATTTAATCTGTAACCCAAAACAAAATGTATTCATCATCTTCTCATTTTGTCATTCCAACATAGGTCATAGTTGGCAGCCATAAAATGCAATGCTCTGCCATGTTAGATTCTGGGGCAGGGGGACATTTAATGGACTTACAATTTGCGCAAGATAATAACATTGTGGGTAAAACAAAATCAATGCCAATTGATATGTAAAGTGTTGATGGATCACCTTTATCATCTTGGTCTGTAACTCACGAGACAATTGAACTTGGAATCTGTATTGAACCTGATCATCATTAAACTATTAGTTTTCATTTGATTTTTTTTCTCCCAAGTTTTCAGTTATTTTAGGAATTCCGTTGTTTTCTATCCATAATCCTTCTATCAATTGGGAATCAAGGACTGTTACATTTCCTTCTAAATACTGCAAGGACAATTGTCATATAAGTTTATCGATCCAAAAACAATTAGAAGTTTCCAAAATTTTCCTCATACGAGTTATGATAATTTGCCACCTAAGTACCAACAGTTCAGTGATGTCTGCTGCAAGAAAAAAGCTGACCCACTACCTTATCATCGTCCTTACGATTGTCCCATCAACTTGCTTCCTGGAGCTACTATTCTTTTTGGCAGAATTTACAATCTCTGAACCAGAATTAAAAGTACTCAAAGAATACTTTAATGAAAATTTAAATAAAGGCTTAATTCGACCCTCTTCATCCGCAGCTGGGGCACCTTTGTTCTTTGTAGAAAATAAAGACTCAACCTTCAGACCATGTATTGACTACAGAGAACTAAATAAGAATACTATTAAAAATCATTACGCTCTTTCCCTAATACCTGTTAACATTTTAACCAAACTAGATTTAAGAGGGGCCTATAATCTCATACGCATTCGTCTATGGGATAAGCGGAAGACCGCCTTTAGAACTAGATACAGACATTTTGAATACCTGGTTATGTCATTTGGCCTCTGTAACGCTCCTGCAACCTTTCAACATTTTGTTAATGATGTGTTTCGAGACTTCTTGGACAAATTTTTTGTTGTGTACCTTGATGACATCCTTATATTTTCAGACACCTTGGAGGAACATCGCAGACCTGTTCAGTTAGCCTTGGAGCGTCTACAGGAAAATAATAATTATATCAAACTGGAAAAAAGTGAATTTGAACGAAAATCCAATTTCTTGGATATATAATCTCCCCAGAAGGTCTGAGTATGGATCCTAGTAAAATCAAAGCTGTAATGGATTGTCCGAACTTTTCAGTAAAATTTCAGGTTCGTTGTTTGGCAATTTAATGGCACTTTTTGAAAGGCTGCAGAGCAGCCAATCAACAAGCATTTAACTTGTGTGCCCTTAGAAGCCATCACAGCCATACCTACTAATGGCATGGCTGTGATTGGCCAGTGCAGCATATGACCCAGCCTCTATATAAGCTGCGCTGCATGTCACTCTGCTCTTACTAGTGTAGGGATAGGATGCTGCTGCTGTGAGGGAGAGAATAGGAAAGAATCTTTAATCTGAAGTGCTTGTTAACTGTCACGGACGGTGTACAGGAAACAAGACAAAGCAACATGCATATATGACTCACTGGATCCAAAGCTAAGGAACCAAAAAGGAGACCCCTGCACAAGACCTGAGACTTTCCCTGGCTGCTCAGCCTATGCAAAGATCCCAGAGGTGGATGGTTGCATATCCACGTACCTCGACTATATAACCCCTGAACACCCTACAATAGTGAGGGGACACGACCACCTGGGATCCAGCAAACAGAAAATAACAGATAAATGTTCAGCACTTAACTTTGTAGCAGACTGGAAAACAGGATCAGCATGCACACACACTCCAGGAAGTAGTATAAGCCGCCCCAGTAATGCATTATGGGGAGGAATTTAAAGGGAAGCAATCAGTCCAACTACATGACAGCTGAGAGAGGCTAACGAGATGAGGAATTGAACACAACAAAGAAAACTCAAGGAGGAGGTTCTGAAAGGCTTCTGTCAGAGCTTCTCAGCTGTCTGGTTGTGACAGTACCCCTCCCTCTACGAGTGGACTCCGGACACTCAGAGTCCACCTTCTCAGGATGGGACCTATGGAAAGCCCTGATGAGACGAGAGGCCTTAATGTCCGTCACTGGGACCCACATCCTCTCCTCAGGACCATAACCCTCCCAATGAACAAGGTACTGAAGAGAACCGCGGACAAGACGAGAATCCACAATTCTAGAGACCTGAAATTCAAGATTCCCATCAACCATAATCGGAGGAGGAGGCAAAGACGAGGGTACAATGGGTTGAACATAAGGTTTCAATAAGGACTTATGAAAAACATTATGGATCTTCCAAGTCTGAGGAAGATTAAGACGGTAGGCAACAGGATTGATGACAGACAGGATTTTGTAAGGCCCAATAAACCTAGGACCCAACTTCCAGGAGGGAACCTTCAATTTGATATTCTTGGTAGACAACCACACCAGATCACCAACATTCAGGTCCGGACCAAGCACACGTCTCTTATCTGCCACACGCTTATATCTCTCACTCATGGTCTTTAGATTATCCTGAATCTTTTGCCAAATAGATGACAAAGACGAGGAGAATCTGTCCTCATCAGGTAAACCAGAAGACCCCTCTCCCGAGAAAGTCCCAAACTGCAGATGAAACCCATATGCACCAAAAAATGGTGACTTATCAGAGGACTCCTGACGACAGTTATTTAAAGCAAACTCAGCAAGGGACAAAAAAGAACACCAATCCTCTTGATTCTCCGCCACAAAACAGCGCAGATATGTCTCCAGATTCTGATTGACACGCTCTGTCTGGCCATTCGACTGCGGGTGGAAAGCAGAAGAGAATGACAACTGAACCCCCAAGCGAGAACAGAAAGCCTTCCAGAATCTGGAAACAAACTGCCTGCGCCAGCGTCTTAGCATTGGGCAAACCAGGAAAAGGGATGAAATGCACCATTTTGATAAAACGGTCCACCACCACCAGAATCAGTCTTCCCAGAGGAACGAGGCAGGTCCGTTATGAAGTCCATGGACAGATGTGTCCAAGGACGGGAAGGAATGGGTAAGGGAAGGAGAGGACCTGATGGCTGTGAATGAGGGACTTTGGCACGAGCGCAAGTCTCGCAGGCTGCCACAAAACCCTCAACCGACTTACGAAGCGCAGGCCACCAGAATCTCCGAGTGATGAGATCCACTGTGGCTCTTGCCCCCGGGTGCCCAGCAAGGACCGTATCGTGGTGTTCCTTAAAAATCTTGTGTCTTAAAGCGAGAGGCACAAACAACCTCCCAGGAGGACAAAGATCAGGAGCCTCTGACTGGGCTGCCTGCACCTCTGCCTCCAATTCAGAAAAAAGAGCAGAGACCACCACACCTTCAGCCAAAATGGGACCCGGGTCTTCAAAATTCCCGCCTCCCGGAAAACAACGTGACAGGCCATCTGCCTTCACATTCTTAACTCCAGGGCGGAACGTGACAACAAAATTAAACCTAGAAAAGAACAAAGACCATCTGGCCTGTCTCGGGTTCAGACGCTTGGCTGACTCCAAGTAGGCCAGATTTTTATGGTCAGTAAATACGGTAATAGGGTGTCTGGCTCCCTCTAGCCAATGGCGCCATTCCTCAAAAGCCAACTTGATGGCCAACAATTCCCTATCTCCCACATCGTAATTTCTCTCTGCGGAGGAGAGTTTTTTCGAGAAAAAGGCACATGGTCGCCATTTGGCAGGAGAGGAACCCTGAGACAAGACCGCACCCACACCCACCTCAGAAGCATCAACCTCAACTATGAAGGGTAAAGAAATATCAGGTTGCACCAAGATGGGAGCGGAAGCAAAACTCTCCTTGATATTAGAAAAAGCCTTACGCGCCTCTACTGACCAAGAAGAAAAATCTACCCCCTTTCTGGTCATATCAGTGAGTGGTTTAACAATAGAGGAATAATTCAAAATAAACTTCCTGTAGTAATTGGCAAAGCCCAAAAAACGCATCAGCGCCTTCTGATTCTCAGGAAGCTCCCACTCAAGCACAGCGCAGACCTTCTCGGGGTCCATGCGAAAACCAGAAGCGGAGAGAAGAAACCCCAGAAATTGAATTTCTGGAACCGCAAACACACATTTTTCCAGTTTCGCATATAATTTATTCTCCCGCAGGATGAGCAAGACCTGACGTAAATGTTCCTTATGAGTTTTGAAATCAGGAGAAAAAATCAAAATGTCATCCAAATACACTAATACAAATTTTCCCATCAAATGATAAATAATGCTGTTCATGAAATGCTGAAAAACGGCTGGGGCATTCATCAAACCAAAAGGCATAACCAAATTCTCAAAATGGCCCTCAGGGGTATTGAAGGCCGTCTTCCATTCGTCTTCTTCTGACCCTGAACAGGTTGTATGCCCCTCTTAGATCTAATTTGGAAAAGACTTTAGCCCCAACAACCTGGTTAAACAGGTCCGCGATCAGAGGAAGCGGATAAGGGTCACGAATAGTGATACTGTTCAGCTCCCTGAAATCCAGACAAGGTCTTAAAGAACCATCTTTTTTCTTAACAAAGAAAAAACCAGCGGCAACAGGTGACTTCGAGGGTCGTATGTGTCCTTTTCTCAGACTCTCAGAGATATAAGCACGCATAGCGATCCTCTCAGGTTGGGAAAGATTGTATAAACGAGATTTAGGCAGTTTGGCACCTGGGATGAGATTAATAGGGCAATCGTACTCCCTGTGCGGGGGCAAATCCTGAACTCCACTCTCAGAGAAGACATCCAAAAATTCAGAGAGAAAAGATGGTACAGTCTTAGTAGCAACCTCAGAAACAGATGTCGTGAGGCAATTCTCTCTGCAAAAGTCACTCCAACCATTTATTTGCCTCGCTTGCCAATCAATGGTGGGGTTATGTTTAGTGAGCCAGGGTAGCCCCAACACTAGAGGAGTAGGCAAACTGCTAAGGACGAAACATGACACATCCTCAACATGGGCATCACTCACAATTAAACGGATATGCCCTTTAATGATTTCTGAGAAAGTGGAGCGGAATCAATAGCAAAAACAGGAATATCCTTTCCCAAAGTGCGCACCTGGAAACCATGAGTTATTGCAAATTGATTATCAATGAGATTGACAGCTGCTCCACTATCCACAAAAATCTCACAAAAAATGTTCTTGCTCTCTAGCGCCCGCAGGACAAAACGGGAACTACAAGCAAACGGAAAACCTTCAATTTCCGCCTCAACCCTGCCAATAGTAACAGACGGAACATTTTTAAAAGATTTTTTCCTCTTTGTTTCTTTATTACTCCCAGAAAACTGCCTGAATCTCCTAGAGGGACAAACATTTGCCAAATGATTTATACCTCCACAACAAAAACAAACCCTCCCATGCGAGCTGAATCTTCTAATGTCAGAAGCAATTAACCCCAGCTGCATGGGCTCCTGCTCAGAAGGGGCTGACAGCGACCGAGACCCCTGCGCACAGAATGAGACCGCTGCACTGTCCTGGGACTGAGTATGACAGGAAGGGGACATCTCTCCTCTCTCTCTAAGACACCTGTCAATACGAACGGCCTGAGACATAGCAGAGTTCAAAGAAATAGGCCTCTCATGAAAGGCAAATGCATCTTTCCATCCCTCTGAAAGACCATGGCAAAATTGACTTCGGAGTGCAGCATCATTCCAACCAGTATCAGCTGCCCATCTCCAAAATTCTGAGCAGTATATTTCTGCGGATTGTTTACCCTGGCATAATAGACGTAGTCTAGACTCCACTGACTCCATTCATCCACTGAACGGAGAGGCCGTGCCCCCTCCGGCAGCGAAAATGCCCAAGACTGAGCGTTACCCCGAGCAGCGATATAATGATCCCCACCCTCCGTTCCTCATCACCAGAGGAATGGGGAAGAAGGCAAAAATTGAGTTTGCAAGCCTCTCTAAAACGCACAAAATTCTCACTACCCTCGGAGAATGTATCCGGGAGCGAGATCTTAGGCTCAGAACAAACTCCATGAACGCAAGCTGAACCGGTCACTTGAAGCTGAGAAAAAGTCTTACGGAGATCAGCTACCTCCAATGAAAGACCATGGAAGCGTTCAGCCAAAAGTGAAACCGGATCCATGCTTGAGACGGTTTTGGCGGCTTATAATGTCACGGACGGTGTACAGGAAACAAGACAAAGCAACATGCATATATGACTCACTGGATCCAAAGCTAAGGAACCAAAAGGGAGACCCCTGCACAAGACCTGAGACTTTCCCTGGCTGCTCAGCCTATGCAAAGATCCCAGAGGTGGATGGTTGCATATCCACGTACCTCGACTATATAACCCCTGAACACCCTACAATAGTGAGGGGACACGACCACCGGCTCCCTACACCAGACACGGAGGGAGTCAGGGTCACCTGGGATCCAGCATAACAGATAAATGTTCAGCACTTCACTTTGTAGCAGACTGGAAAACAGGATCAGCATGCACACACACTCCAGGAAGTAGTATAAGCCGTCCAGTAATGCATTATGGGGAGGAATTTAAAGGGAAGCAATCAGTCCAACTACATGACAGCTGAGAGAGGCTAACGAGATGAGGAACTGAACAGCACAACAAAAAACTCAAGGAGGAGGTTCTGAAAGGCTTCTGTCAGAGCTTCTCAGCTGTCTGGTTGTGACATTAACTCAGCGATCTACCTAGATTTTGTTTTGTGGGTGCAGTGCACAATCTTTTTACCCTGCCCTGAGCCCAGTGACACAGAAAACTAACTTTTATCCATCTGTTAGTTAGTTTTATGCAAGTTCAGTGAACCAGCACAGCATATGTGCATTTGTGAGAGTCAAATACAAGCTTGAAATACTGCAATCATTTTCTGGGTTTTAAAAAACACCCTTTTTGGGCAAAATGCCTTTGCTGCATCTGTGAATGTGAAATACAAGCGTTTTGGGCAAAATACTAAATTTCCAGCCTTTGCTGCATCTGTCAGTTTGAAATACACGCGTTAGATACTGCTGTTATATTCTGTTATTTAAAAAACACCCATTTTGGACAAAATACTACATTTGCAGTCTTTGCTGCATCTGTCAGTGTGAAATACATTTGTTAGATACTGCTGTTATATTCTGTTATTTAAAGAAAAAAAAACATTTGGGGAAAAATACTAAATTTGCAGCCTTTGCTGCATCTGTCAGTGTGAAATACACACGTTAGATACTGCTGTTATATTCTGCTATTAAAAAAACACCCATTTTGGGCAAGATCCTAAATTTGCAGAGAATGAGAAAGGCGTTGAATAAGGGACGTGGCCCTGGTCGTGGTGCTGCTGGTGGAGCTCCTGTTGCAGGGAGAGGACGTGGTCGATCTGTGCCAGCTACATGCACAAATGAAAGACCTTCCTCAGGTGCGAGTAGGCGATCTTCAGCGTTATTTGGTCGGGTAATCTTCAGCGTTATTTGGTCGGCCTAATGCGGCTCTACGAATGGTGAGGCCAGAACAAGTACAGGCGATAGTAGATTGGGTTGCTGACAGTGTCTCCAGTTCCTTCACATTGTCTCCCACCCAGTCTCCTGCTGAAAGATCAGAGTTGGCACCTGCAGCCGATGTCAATCAGTCTTTCACCTCACCACCTTGCAAATCAGCCAAGCAGTCCGAGCCCCAAGTCATGCAGCAGTCTCTTCTGCTTTTTGATGACTCTGCTAGCAGGGTTTCCCAGGGCCATCCACATAGCCCTGCCCCAGAAGTGGAAGATATTGAGTGCACCGATGCCCAACCACTTATGTTTCAAGATGGGTACATGGGAGGACCACCGCAGCACATCTCGGATGATGACGAAACACAGGTGCCAACTGCTGTGGCTTTCTGCAGTGTGCAGACCGACAAGGAGGCCAGGGGTGAAGACTGGGTGGAAGATGATGTGGAGGACGATGAGATCCTCGACCCCACATGGAATCAAGGTCATGCGAGTGACCTGTGTAGTTCAGAAGAAGATGCAGTGGTCGCACAGAGCCACCAACACAGCAGAAGAGGGAGCAGGGTGCAAAAGCAGAGCGGCCGTCCCCTAGATAGTACGCCTGCTACTGCCCACCGCAGCAAGGGACCGAGCACACCAAAGCTAGCTCTGAGGAGTTCCCTGGCGTGTCAGTTCTTCAGACAATGTGCTGACGACAAGATATGAGTGGTTTGCACGTTGTGCAATCAGAGCCTGAAGCGAGGCATAAACATTCTCAACCTGAGCACAACCTGCATGACCAGGCATCTAAGTGTAAAGCATAAGCTGCAGTGAAGTAGACACCTCAAAAACCAAGAAAGGTCTCTGGATCCTCCTGCTTCCTCTTCTGCTGCAGTCTCGGCCTCTTCATCCACCTCTGGGGTGACAGTGGCACCTTCTTCCCCGCAAACAGAGGATCTGCCAGCAACACCGCCACCTGGGTCACCAAGCATGTCCACAATGTCCCACGGAAGCATTCAGCTCTCCATCTCCCAAATACTGGAGCGGAAGAGGAAGTACCCCCCTACCCACCCGTGATCCCTGGCCCTGAATTCCAGCATTTCAAAATCACTGGCCTTTGAAATGCTGTCATTCCGTCTGGTGGAGACAGAGAGTTTTGAAAGCCTTATGGCGGTGGCTATCCCACAGTACGTCGTGCCCACCCACCACTACTTTTCCAGGCGAGCCATCCCTTCCCTGCACAACCAAGGGGGGGACAAAATCAGGTGTGCACTGCGCAACGCAATCTGTGGCAAGGTCCACCTAACTACGGATATGTGGACCAGTAAGCACGGTCAGAGATGTTATATCTCCCTAACAGCACACTGGGTAAATGCCGGTTTGACGTTAGCCTTGCCTGGCACATGTGCAGAATTTTGTGGTGCAAAGGTTTCTTAACTAGTGTTGAGCATGCCGAATATTCGAATTCGCCTATTAGCTGGCTGTTAGATAATTTGCCTATTCGCTATATTCGTTTATTCGCTACATAACCACCTAAAATAATAAGTGTGATGAGATTGTTCGCGCGCACGTGCGCGCGCATTATAGGCGTGGTTTATCGCGAGAACGTCAGGGTCATTCAATAGCATTTTTCAAATATTCGCCCAACCGCTGCCTGTTAGATAATTTGCCTATTCGATATATTTGCTTATTCTCTCTATTCGTTTATTCGCTACATACACCACCTAAGTTAGGCTACTTTCACACTAGCGTTCGGGCGGATCCGTTCTGAACGGATCCGCTCATAATAATGCAGACGGAGGCTCCGTTCAGAACGGATCCGTCTGCATTATTTTTAGCATATAACAGCTAAGTGTGAAAATAGCCTCGTACGGATCCGTCCAGACTTTCAATGTAAAGTCAATGGGGGACAGATCCGCTTGAAGATTGAGCCACATTGTGGCATCTTCAAACGGATCCGTCCCCATTGACTTACATTGTAAGTCTGGACGGATCCGCACGCCTCCGCACGGCCAGGCGGACACCCGAACGCTGCAAGCAGCGTTCAGCTGTCCGCCTGTCCGTGCGGAGGCGAGCGGAGCGGAGGCTGAACGCCGCCAGACTGATGCAGTCTGAGCGGATCCGCTCCATTCAGACTGCATCAGGGCTGGACGGCTGCGTTCGGGTCCGCTCGTGAGCTCCTTCAAACGGAGCTCACGAGCGGACCAGCGAACGCTAGTGTGAAAGGAGCCTTAGTGTGTTGCGGTTGTGCGCGCGCATTATAGGCGCAGTTTATCGCGAGTAAGTTTAGAGAGTGAATCTTCGACTCCTGACAAGAGAAAATGGTGGGCACAAAATTCCATGACGAAGAGGATGAACTTCTGCTAACCGTAAGTACAACACTTCATGTCATAGCATTTTGAATGCATGTTCGCACCATATCTGTATAGTATAGTAATTATTAAGCAATAGTATGCTGGTGGCGCCACTGCTATGACCACCCCGCATCTGTTCCCACTCCCGCCAGTGGTTGACTCGTAAGTGCTGGGTGAGGGCAGTGGTACCCAGCCGAGCCGCAGACCTCCCTCTCCTCACCCTGGCATGGCACAGATTACAAATGCCAATTGTGGCATCATCTACTGCCAGGGTGAAGTAAGCCCAAACAGGCGACTTGCGTACCACCCTCCTGTCAGATGGGGCGGTGCTGACTTGCGCCTGCTCGGGCTCGATGCGGACAGGTGGATCTGGCTGCTGCTGCCTCCTCCTACTGCCATTACCAGTGGAGCCCCTGACGCTGGGCTCACTGGCAACCTGTCGCACCATTTGCCTCCTGTGCCTACCTTCCTCCTCATCAGTGCTGCTGATGCCTGACAAGGGAGGTGGCACCCATTCTCTGTCACCCTCCTCTTCGTCCCCCGATATGTCAGACACAGGGCCAACCAGTGGTGGACTGAGGGGAACAGCAGAAGTGGGGCCCCTGACCTGGCTCCTCTGTCCCCTCGCTGACGCCTGGGTCTGACTAGGTGTGGGGTTTCGCTGGCTGAAACCGCCCGCACCTGTTGGAAGGGATGTCACTGGGGTACATACAGGTGGTACCCCCTCCATCTCCTCCTCCATCCCTTCCATAAGGTCCTGACCCTCAGGACTGAAGTGCAAATCACCCTCCTGCATTACCTCCCCCAAGGTGTCCCTCTCACTCTCACTGTCGCTGTCAAACAGGAGCAGGGACGATTCTTGGGGGCTGGGGGTTGGTCCTACAGGAGACAAAGTGCAGCTGCTGCTCGGAGCCGGGGCAGAGGACTCTGTGGCACTGGCTTGTGCCACAAGAGACACAACTTCCTCGGCATCCTGAGAGGAAATTCTCCTGCTGCCAGTGGCAAAAAAATCACGAATAAGGCGGACGCCCCTGACACCTGTGTCCGCACCTCGGTGGGTAGAGGAGCGGCCCCGTGCTGGCAGCTGTCCAGCACTGGGACCAACTACTCTCCTACCCCTGCTGCTCGATCGTGAAGACCTCATTATTATTATTTTTTTATTTATACAAAAATTAAATTATATGATGTGATTTAGGGGAAAAAGTTTATTGGCATGGGGACTGTCGCACAATAAAGAAAACCAAATTTATATATAATAAATCAACGAAAATATATATTTTATTTTAAACTAACAAAGGACGAAGACACTGACAATACACCGAATAACCAGTAAAAGAAAAAGACTAAAACTAATAAACTTTTTTTTGTCTTTTTTTTTTTTTTTAACTAATAAAGGACGTAGACACTGACACGACACAAACTAAACAGTAATAAACAAAAACTAATAAACTTATTTTTTTTTTATTACAGACACTATACTAAACTAGAAAACAAAAAAAAAAAACTAAAGCCTACACTATAACTAACCTACACCCTTCACTAGAAACTATCAGCTAACTAATCTATTCACTAACCTAAATAAATTATTATATTTCTCCTATCAGCTACACTATTACCTAACCTAAATAAATTATTATTTTTCTCCTAAAAAGGTCCTACACTGCACTCTGCACTAGAAACTATCAGCTACACTAATCTATTCACTAACCTAAATAAATGATTATTTTTCTTCTATCAGCTACACTAACCTACCCTATCTAAAACTATCAGATTAATTCGATTTAGAATTTGCTTTTAAAAAAGCAAAGCACTGCACAGTTTCAAGATCCTCTTTCAATCACCACCACATGAAACTGCACAAAATGGCTGCCGTGACAAAATCTTATATAGTAATGGGGTGGGCAACTTTCTGATTGGTTGCTAGGGATGTTGCTAACCTGTTGGACTCCTTCTCATTGGCCCACAATCTAAAATGAGGGAGGGATTAGTGTCCTCACGAAGTGCCGATATTCGCATGTGCGCTAATAAAATCGCCTTACGAAGATTCGCGCATCAATCACTTTCTAGGCAATGTGAGTAAGATCTGAGCTTTTGGACTTTTGGGAATCAATCGAGATACAGTGGGGGGTGATGACAGTAGTTGACAGAGTACAGATCAATGTAATCTGTAAGGTGGAAACTAAAATAAAAAATACGAATATTCGTAAATCGAATTTTACGAAGTTCTAAGTATTCGCGAATATGGTGCTATACTATATGAATGCACAGGCCTTTGCCTCTCTGTTCTGGGGACAAGTGTAGATATTCGCATGTGCGCTAATAAAATCGCCTTACGAAGATTCGCAACTCAATTTACTAATGTATGAATGCAAAGCCCTTTGCCTCTGTTCTGGGACAAGTGCCGATATTTGCATGTGCACAAATAAAATCGCCTTACGAAGATTCACGCCTCAATCACTTTCTAGGCAATGTGAGTAAGATCTGAGCTTTTGGACCTTTGGGAAACAATCAATTATATGTGTACTGTAATTTTGTGAAAAAAAAAAAAAAGAATATTCGTTTTTACGAATATATAGCACTATATTCGAAATATTCGTGAAGTTGCGATATTCACGAAAAAAAATTAGCTTTTCGAATATTCGCGCTCAACACTATTCTTAACAATTACCCCGATATGTCAGAGCTGCTGCAGAAAGTGTGGGCCGTCTGTGAGCGCTTTTGGCGTTCTCACCCTGCTGCGGCTCCCCTGTCAGCGCTGCAGCGGAACTTCGGCCTTCCCGCTCACCGCCTCATATGCGACGTGCCCACAAGGTGGAACTCCACCTTGCACATGCTGGCCAAACTGTGCGAGCAGCAACAGGCGATAGTGGAGTTTCAGCTGCAGCACGCACGGGTGAGTCGCTCTGTGGAACAGAACCACTTCACCACCAATAACTAGGCCTCCATGCGAGACCTGTGTGCCTTGTTGCGCTGTTTAGAGTACTCCACCAACATGGCCAGTGCCAATAACGCTGTTCTCAACGTTACTATCCCACTTCTATGCCTCCTTGAAAAAACGCTTCTGGTGATTATGGAAGAGGATGTGGCAGAGGAGGAGGAAGAGGGATCATTTCATAGGGTTTCCGGCCAGTCATTCACAAGTGGCTCTGAGGGTGGGTTCCTGCACCAACAAACGCTGGGTACACAATTGTCCAGCCAGGGCACAGTTCTGGAGGATGAGGAGGAGGAGGAACCGTGTTCACTGCAGGGTGGCACCCAAACCAGCTCATGGCCATCACTGGTGTGTGGCTGGGGGGATACATAGGACACAGACGATACACCTCCCACAGAGGACAGCTTGTCATTGGCTCTGGGCAGCTTGGCACAAACGAGTGATTACATGCTCCAGTGTCTCCGCAACGACCATCGAGTTGCCCACATTCTAACTTGTACTGATTACTGGGTGGCCACACTGCTGGATCCCCGTTACAAGGACAATGTACCATCCTTAATTCTGTCACTGGAGCGTGTTCGTAAGATGTGCGAGTACAAGCTGATATGGAACATCTTAGCAGGAGGCAGCATTTCAGCGATATGGTGGAGCAGTATGTGTGCACATGCCTACACATACTGAATGATGGGTCTTCCCCCTTCAACTTATGGGTCTCCAAATTGGGCACATGGCCTGAGCTTGCCCTTTACGCCTGCAGCCAGTGTATTGTCTGAACGTGTGTTTAGCATGGCAGGGGGCGTCATCACAGACAAGCGCAGCCGCCTGTCCACAGCCAATATGGACAAGCTCACGTTCATCAAAATGAACAAGGCATGGATCCCACTGGACTTGTCCGTACCTTGTGAAGAATAGACATGCATACCGGCACTAACCAGCCATTGTTATACTACAGCGCAATTGCTCATTGTTATATTTTTGATATTTCCCACTATTTTGGGGTGTACCCTAATAAAAAAAAATAAAAAAATTAAAACCAGTGTTGGCTACCTCATCCCCCTCCACCGCCGCTTCCACCTACACCGCTACGTCCACTGCCTCCTCAACCTCCTACTCCGTATGGACCTCCACCTCATACATCAAGATTTTTTATTTATTTTTTGTACGTATTTTATTTTATGTCATTTTACTAATTTGTCTGTTACATTTTCAGGTGAAATTCACAAATTTTTGGCTGTGATATACCCCTGCTATACCTAGTAGACAGGTAAACAAATTTCACTAATTTGCCTGTTACATTTTTGAGTGAAAATCACCAATTTTTGGCTGTGATATACCCCTGCTCTACCTAGTAGACAGGTAAACAAATTTCAATAATTTGTCTGTTACATTTCCAGGTGAAATTCACCAATTTTTGGCTGTGATATACCCCTGCTCTACCTAGTAGACAGGTAAACACATTTCTCCAATTTTTCTGTTACATTGTCGGGTGACATTCACCAATTTTTGGCTGTGATATACCCCTGCTCTCCCTAGTAGACAGGTAAACAAATTTCAATAATTTGTCTGTTACATTTCCAGGTGAAATTCACCAATTTTTGGCTGTGATATACCCCTGCTCTACCTAGTAGACAGGTAAACACATTTCTCCAATTTTTCTGTTACATTGTCGGGTGACATTCACCAATTTTTGGCTGTGATATACCCCTGCTCAACCTAGTTGACAGGTTAATACATTTCACACATTTTTCAGTTACATTGTCGGGTGGCATTCACCAATTTTTGCCTGTGATATACCCCTGCTCTACCTACTTGCCAGGCTAATAAACTTCGCAAATTTTTCTGTTACATAGTTGGGTGACATTCACCAATTTTTGGCCATGATATAACCTTGCTCTACCTAGTAGACAGTTTAATAAATTTCACAAATTTTTCAGTTACATTCTTCGGTGACATTTTACCATTTTTGCCGTGAATAAACCCCTGCTCTGCATAAGTGACAGGGACCGAAATTTTTTACAATCATCTGTTCCATTGGTGGGTGACATTAACCCATTTCTGGCGATGAAAAACCCATGCTCTGCACTTTAACAACTTGTCCCACATTTCAGCTCGATCACATTGCAGCCATTGACCTCCCTTGGATGTGGTCTCCCTTTCTCATGCTCCCTCTCTGGCGTGGAACCCTGATTCGCCGCTAACCGTGATCAACATAGTTGGCGCAGAAAAGAAAATCAAAAGTTGATAGAGAAGATATCCAATTGGATCGTGGATGTCACTGGGACATGCGATCAGGTAGAAGTTATCTAGAGTTAACAAAGAGGCAGCAGGTCCTCTCCTGTCTAAAGTTTCCAAATCCAAAATACCCCAGTGACATTCCCTATAATTTTTTAATATTCATTCCAAGTACAGGGAGTGCAGAATTATTAGGTAAGTTGTATTTTTGAGGATTAATTTTATTATTGAACAACCATGTTCTCAATGAACCCAAAAAACTCATTAATATCAAAGCTGAATATTTTTGGAAGTAGTTTTTAGTTTGTTTTTAGTTTTAGCTATTTTAGGGGGATATCTGTGTGTGCAGGTGACTATTACTGTGCATAATTATTAGGCAACTTAACAAAAAACAAATATATACCCATTTCAATTATTTATTTTTACCAGTGAAACCAATATAACATCTCAACATTCACAAATATACATTTCTGACATTCAAAAACAAAACAAAAACAAATCAGTGACCAATATAGCCACCTTTCTTTGCAAGGACACTCAAAAGCCATGGATTCTGTCAGTGTTTTGATCTGTTCACCATCAACATTGCGTGCAGCAGCAACCACAGCCTCCCAGACACTGTTCAGAGAGGTGTACTGTTTTCCCTCCTTGTAAATCTCACATTTTGATGATGGACCACAGGTTCTCAATGGGGATCAGATCAGGTGAACAAGGAGGCAATGTCATTAGATTTTCATTTTTTATACCCTAAAATTGCCAGCCACGCTGTGGAGTACTTGGACGCGCGTGAAAATCATGTTTTTCTTGAAGGATGCAGACTTCTTCCTGTACCACTGCTTGAAGAAGGTGTCTTCCAGAAACTGGCAGTAGGACTGGGAGTTGAGCTTGACTCCATCCTCAACCCGAAAAGGCCCCACAAGCTCATCTTTGATGATACCAGCCCAAACCAGTACTCCACCTCCACCTTGCTGGCGTTTGAGTCGGACTGGAGCTCTCTGCCCTTTACCAATCCAGCCACGGGCCCATGCATCTGGCCCATCAAGACTCACTCTCATTTCATCAGTCCAAAAAACCTTAGAAAAATCAGTCTTGAGATATTTCTTGGCCCAGTCTTGACGTTTCAGCTTGTGTGTCTTGTTCAGTGGTGGTTGACTATTTTGAATGAAACGCTTGATTGTTCGATGATCACGCTTCAGAAGCTTTGCAATTTTAAGAATGCTGCATCCCTCTGCAAGATATCTCACTATTTTTGACTTTTCTGAGCCTGTCAAGTCCTTCTTTTGACCCATTTTGCCAAAGGAAAGGAAGTTGCCTAATAATTATGCAATGCACACCTGATATAGGGTGTTGATGTCATTAGACCACACCCCTTCTCATTACAGAGATGCACATCACCTAATATGCTTAATTGGTAGTAGGCTTTCGATCCTATACAGCTTGGAGTAAGACAACATGCAAAAAGAGGATGATGTGGTCAAAATACTCATTTGCCTAATAATTCTGCACTCCCTGTATTGTTATTTATCGTCAATACCGTCGGGAGTGGGTAATTGCCGCGCGACCCCTCCTTTACTTGGAAACTTCGGCTTCAATAATTTGTCCGACATTTCAGCTTGATCCCTTGGATGTGGTGTCCCTTTCTCATGCTCCCTCTCTGGCGCGGAACCCTGATTCGCTGCTAACCGTGATCAACATGGTAGGCGCAGAAAAGAACATCAAAAGTTGATAGAGCAGATATCCAATTAGATCGTTGACATCACAGGGACGTGCGACATGGTGGAGCAGTATGTGTGCACACGCCTACACGTACTGACTGATGAGTCTACCCCCTTCAACTTCTGGGTCTACAAATTGGGCATATAGCCTGAGCTTGCTCTTTACACCTTGGAGATGCTGGCCTGTCTGAACGTTTGTTTAGCATGGCTGGAGGGGGTTATAACAGGTTATATTTCCCAATGTTTTGAGGTGTACCCTAATTTAAACAAAAAAATTAATAAAAATAAATAAAACCAAAAAGCAGTGTAGGCTACCTTCTCATCCTCCACTGCTGCTTCCACCTACACCGCTACATCCACCGCCTCCTCAACCTCCTACTCCATATGGACCTCGTCCTCCAAGATCAAGATTATTATTTTTAATTTTTATGTATTTTATGTTATTTTAAGTCATTTCCCTATCCACATTTGTTTGCAGAGCACTTGTCATGTTCTTAACCACATTTTGCTGCCATTTGCAGCCCTCTAGCCCTTTCCATGACTTTTTTACAGCCATTTTAGTGCTCAAAAGTTCGGGTCCCCATTGACTTCAATTAGGTTCGGGTTTGGGGTCAAGTTCGGGTCAAGTTTTATAGGGTTTGCAAATTTCTACAGGCGATTCATAAAATACTTTTCTAAAATCATCTTACCAATCACTTTGCTCACAAAAAAAACAAGTATTTTCATGTTCTCCAGAGGCACAAGTTACTTTTGACCAACTCTCTACTTCTGCGCCCATAATGGTCCATCCAAATCCTGGTTTGCCTTTTGTTGTTGAAGTAGACGCCTCAGACTCTGCTGTGGGAGGTGTCCTGTCTCAACGAGTTGGAGACAAGATGCAACCTTATCCATATGCATTTCTTTCTCATACCATGTCATCGTCAGAAAGAAATTATGACAAAGGAAACAAAAAACTGTTGGCCATTAAAGTTGCTTTCTCTGAATGGAGACATCTTTTGGAAGGAGCTAATCATCCAGTGACTGTCCTTACTGACCACAAAAATGTTGAGTTCATCCATACTGCTAAGAGACTGTCTGCAAGACAAGCAAGATGGGCCTTGTTTTTCTCTAGATTTAATTTCATTATTTCTTATCGGCCAGGTTCAGGAAATGGCAAGGCTGATGGTTTGTTAAGGAATCTTGCTGAACCACAGGAGGGGTCTAAAACAAAGTATACTATTTTATCTTCCAAAAATTTTGTAGGAATACTGGACTCCAAAGAACTTTGAACCATGCTCAGAGTGGCATACTAGAATGACTTTTCTCAACTATCCTAAAGATGTGGACCTTTCCTTTAATAGAGGGGTTTTGGAAGCAGGAACACAGAATATACCGACTGAAAGGAGAAGCCTCAAAACATCATTCATCGCACAAAAATCGTTTTGTCCTGTCAAAATGTCTGAGATTCCATCTGGAAAGACTTTTATTGCTTTGTTCCTCAGGAAGCAAGCTTTACTCTGGGGTCATTCTTGAAAAATTGTAGGTCACGCCAGACAAAGAAAGACTTAGGCCCCTTTCACACGGGCGAGTTTTCCGTGCGGGTTCGATGCGTGCGGTGAACGTATTGCACCCGCACTGAATCTTGACCCATTCATTTCTATGGGGCTGTGCACATGAGCGTTGATTTTCACGCATCACTTGTGCGTTGAGTGAAAATCGCAGCATGCTCTATATTGTGCGATTTTCACGCGACGCAGGCCCCATAGAAGTGAATGGGGTGCGTGAAAATCGCATAGCATCCGCAAGCAAGTGCGGATGCGGTGCGATTTTCACGCAAGGTTTCTAGGTGACAGTCTATTCATTGTATTATTCTCCCTTATAACATGGTTATAAGGGAAAATAATAGCATCCTGAATACAGAATGCAGAGTATAATAGGACTGGAGGGGTTAAAAAAAAAAAAAAAGTGCGCCTGCGCCGATGACGTCTTCTCTTTCGGTGATGTCATCGGCGCAGGCGCACTGAGGGAGTTCTGAGGAGACGAGCCTCCTCATCTCAGAGCGCCTGCGCCGAATGAACAGAGGCGCGCGATTTTTGTAATACTGACAGGGCCGGCCGGAGGAGGAGATCACGGCTGGCCCTGTCAATCAACAAGACGAGGGGGCGGTTTTCTGCGGCGGCTACCAGCAAGTAGACGCCCTACTTGCTGGTAGAGACCGGATTTGCATATTATAAAACTTTGTTTTCTCAAGAAACGGCCGCATGAAAGTAAGTGACAACATCATATTCTCATATATCGCGCTATAATGAATGTAACTAGCCCCCCCCAAAAAAAAATGACTGTTGTGGGGTGACAGAAAACCTTTAATAATAAAGAGGGTGCCAGTACATTAATATCAAAGAGGGGGCCAATACATTAATAATAAAGAGGGTGCCAATACATTAATAATAAAAAAGGGGCCATTACATTAATAACAAAGAGGGGCCCATACATGAATAACAAAGAGGGGGCAAACACATTAATAATAAAGAGGGAGCATTATATTAATAATAAAGTGGGGGCCATTATATTAATAATAAAGTGGGGGCCATTATATTAATAATAATAGAGGGGCCATTATATTAATAATAAAGTGGCGCAATTATATTTATAAAAAATAGGGGGCCATTGTATTAATAATAATAATACAGAGGGGGTCATTAATATTAATAATAATAATAATAATAATAATAATATGGGAAATGGGGGGGCTAGCTGTCTGGCTCTAGCACAGTATTGGGCGACAGCAGGATGACAGTGTTGAGACACCAGGAAAGAGAGGATCATAGTAAAGTGAGGAACCTAAAAATGTTTCTCTGCAGAGACGAGAAGTGGCTGAAAGAAGGTATTATGGCAGTCTTATCTGTGAATGAAAACGTTGAGGAAAGTCTACATCACAGGAGACGTCACTGGATGTAACAGGTATGGTGCTGTATTCTCCTGTATATAATAATGTCCATCCACATATCTGTTTCACAGTAGGGTTGGAGGAGGAGATTGAGAATTTGGCCCACCCTGCCGCATCCGGACCCCAGACTTCAGGTCACACTGTGCGTGATCTGAATTCTGGGGGCTCACAAACATCTGTTAAATTATCTGTACTCAGAGAGTTATCACTGTGTTGTCTGATGTGTTTCATAGGAATGCAGGTGACATCTACTACATTATCTGTACACAGAGAGTTATCACTGCTATCTGTGGTGTTACATAGGACCGTAGGTAACATCTACTACGTTATCTGTGCTCAAAGAGTTATCACTGTGTTATCTGTGGTGTTACATAGGACTGCAGGTGTATCTACTACATTATCTGTTAACCCCTTAGGGACCGTACTCATTTTCACCTTAAAGGGACTCTGTCACCAGTTTCTAACCCCCCTTTTAAAACTATTGTTCTCTCCATGGTGCCCTTGTGATTACAAAGCTGTTGTTATAAGATAAATCCGCCGTCTAGTTTTGATAAAAATAGCTTTTATCTAACCTGTCAATCTTCTGGATAAGGTGCCCAGGGCGTTTCTGAAGGTCTGAATCTGCCGCTCGCCGCCGCCGCCGCTGGTGCCCAGCTCCTCCCCTGATCCTTTCAGCGCCGCCTGAATGTAAAGAAATCTACCTCCGGCTCTCCTCAGTGCCCCCTCCTCCTTTTCAAAGATCCCGCGCGTGCGCACAGGCCTGTGCCTGATGCGCCCGTGCAGACTTTTAGATTCTGCCTCGTTGAGCGAAGTGCGCAAAAGGAGGAGGGGGCACTGAGGAGAGCCGGAGGCGGATTTCTTTACATTCAGGCGGCGCTGAAAGGATCAGGGGAGGAGCTGGGCACCAACGGCGGCGGCGGCGAGCGGCAGATTCAGACCTTCAGAAACACCCTGGGCACCTTATCCAGAAGATTGACAGGTTAGATAAAAGCTATTTTTATCAAAACTAGACGGCGGATTTATCTTATAACAACAGCTTTGTAATCACAAGGGCACCATGGAGAGAACAATCGTTTTAAAAGGGGGGGTTAGAAACTGGTGACAGAGTCCCTTTAAGGACCAGGTCATTTTTTTGCAAATCTGACCAGTATCACTTTATGTGGTGATAACTTTAAAACGCTTTGACTTATCCAGGCCATTCTGAGATAGTTTTTTTTTTTTTTGTCACATAGTGTACTTCATGACACTGGTAAAATGGAGTAAAAAAAGAAATACATTTTTATTTATAAAAAAAATACAGAATTTACCCAAAATTTTGAAAAATTAGCAAATTTATATATATACATGTGTATATATAATACATAGTAATACCTCCAAAAATAGTTATTACTTTACATTCCCCATATGTTTACTTCATGTTTGGATCATTTTGGGAATTACATTTTATTTTTTGGGGATGTTACAAGGCTTAGAAGTTTAGAAGCAAATCTTGAAATTTTTCTGAAATATTTAAAAACCCACTTTTTAAGGACCAGTTCAGGTCTGAAGTCACTTTGTGAGGCTTACATAATAGAAACCACCCAAAATGACCCCATTCTAGAAACTACACCCCTCAAGGTATTCAATATTGATTTTACAAACTTTGTTAACCCTTTAGGTGTTCCACAAGAATTAATGGAAAATAGAGATACAATTTTAAAATTTGACTTTTTTGGCAGATTTTCCATTTTAATATTTTTTTTTCCAGTTACAAAGCAAGGGTTAACAGCCAAACAAAACTCAATATTTATGGCCCTGATTCTGTCGTTTACAGAAACACCCCATATGTGGTCATAAACTGCTGTACACAGCCTTTTACCGATACTAGGCTGTGCAGTAGCGTGTATCAGAGAACAGGGAGCGCTCTGCTCTCCACGTGCAACATGTTCCCTCAGCAAGGAATGCCGTATGGTTTTTGGAAGGCAGATTTTGCTGGACTGGTTTTTTGACACCATGTCCCATTTGAAGCCCCCCTGATGCACCCCTAGAGTAGAAACTCCCAAAAAGTGACGGGATAGGGTGGCAGTTTTGTTGGTACTAGTTTAGGATACATATGATTTTTGGTTGCTCTATATTACACTTTTTGTGAGGCAAAGTAACAAGAAATAGCTGTTTTGGCACGTTTTTGTTTTTTCTTATTTACAACATTCATCTGACAGGTTAGATAATGTGGTATTTTTATAGAGCAGGTAGTCACGGACGCGACGATGCCTAATATGTATACTATTTTTTATTTATGTAAGTTTTACAAAATGATTTTATTTTTTAAACAAAAAAATCATGTTTTAGTGTTTCCATAGTCTGAGAGCCATAGTTTTTTCAGTTTTTGAGCGATTAACTTGGGTAGGGTATGATTTTTGCGGAATGAGATGACGGTTTGATTGGCACTATTTTGGGGTGCGTATGACTTTTTGATCGCTTGCTATTACACTTTTTGTGCTGTAAGGTGACAAAATGGCTTTTTTTACACCTTTTTTTTACCAGCTTTTTTTTTCTCTTTTTTTTTGTTCCACTTTGAGACTTCAAATTTTGGGTTCTGATCCCCTTTACAATGCATTCCAATACTTCTTTATTGGAATGCATTGGCTGTATGAGTAATACAGTGTGTATTACTCATACAGCTTCCGGCCAGTGAGATCCAGGGGGCTGGATCTCACAGGCTCTTCACCGGAAGGCAGTGCCGATGCCTAAGGAAGGCATCGCGCTGCCTTCCATGCCATCGGGTCCCTCCTACATCCGTATGGGGACTGGATGGCACCGTCGCTCGCCGCCGTCGCAACATGTAAAAGCCGCAAACCACCGGTCTGAATTGACCTGCGGTTTGCGGCGATCGATGAAACGGGGGGTCACGGGACCCCCCGGCGCATTAACCCAAGGTGCCTGCTCAATGATTTGAGCAGGCACCTTGTTCGGATCACCGCCCGCTGCGCGTCAGTGATCAGAACTACATAGGATGTACAGGTACGCCCTGTGTCCTTAAGTACCAGGACATCAGGGCGTACCTGTACGCCCTATGTCCCAAACAGGTTAAAAGGGGCGTGCCCACAGACGGGGGGAGGGGAGCAATTTTTGTCTTGCCTGGGTGCTGGCAACCCACGCTACACCACTGCTGTCATCACTATGAAACTCCAAATGCTGCATACATTATCGTATGAAATCACTGGGAGAGCGCACACAATGGGGCAGATATTCATGACTGTCATGTGACTGCTTAGTAGTGTTGAGCGTACAGCATTCAAATGCATGGGCTCCATCAAGGTTAAGTCTCACAAGACTTCGGTGAAGAACTTCAGACTTAAATTTTAAACTTGAAAACTATTTTAAATCCAGTCGGCTTCAGTACTGAGGTACCAGTCAGTACCAAAGCCGACTTCGGAATCAAGTTTTTAAATGGTTTTTAAGTTTAAAAATTGATGGCAAATCTCAGGAGATTTGGGAGACTTTGGTGATAACGAATTTCACCTTGCTGGAGTCCATACATTTGAACGCTATATGGAGACGGGTATCCGTACTGCATTCAAACAAAGTTTTGACCAAGGCGACTTTGGATCTATTATCCGAAGCTCACGTCACTCAACCCTATTCCTCATCATGGTCCCACCCACAAAGCAAGTACGGCAATGGAGCCAAAAGGGAAGCAGTTGTGGCAGTAAGTAAAGAAGATAGGAATGCCCCTTTGATTAATAACTATTTTATGAGGTGTCACTATCTGTTTTAAATGCAGAGAAATTCAAACTTTTTAAAACAGTGAATTTTTCAAAATTTTCTGTAAATGTTAAATATAATTTTTTTGTCATTAACTCCTTGTACTACCGTGTCATACAAATACAGTGCTAGAGGGAATGTATGGAGCGGGATGCTGCAGTGAGTCCGCTCCATATGTGACGGGTGCCATCTGTATCATACAGAAGGCACTTGACCGTAATGATGGGGAATGGCAATCCAGCGGGACCCCATCATATAACCCCTCAGGTGCACCTGTGGAGTTAGGCAGAGGGATGCGGCTTTGCGGTGAAATTTTGGGGCTTCAATTGGTTACCATGGCAGCCTAGTCATGTCACACTCTGCCCTCTGAGAGGCCTTAGAAGATCTGACAGACTTGCTACACGTGAGTCTATCTGACAGATTGCTCTGTTTCTCTTTGTTGTGGTTTTGGGCAGGATCCCAGCTCCCCACAGGTTCTGCTCATTAGCTATTTAGTGATGCTATTTATACCCGCCTCTCACTATAGCCCTTGCAGTTTATATTTGCTTCTGGAGTTCTCAGCTGGTGTTTGGTGCATCTCCTGCTCCCCGTCCGTCTTAAGCTAAGTCCTATTCCTTCCCTTTTGTTGTGTGTTCTGGCTAGGCCTCAGGAAGATGCTGGTTACTGCACCAAACGCTAGGACCCCGTTGTCTTATCTCCAGCTCCCTAGCTGAGGGTTTGTTACAGTTTCAGCTAGGCTTAGGTTTCAGCGCATGAGCACTTCCACCTTTAGGATTTGCTCATGTTGTCTGCAGTCAGGGAACATGACCTTTCCCTGTTCCCTAGCTTTGGGTCCTAGCCTGGTGTTTTGTTGATTTTGTTGTATTTGGTTTGCTTCCCTTCCCTCACCTACCGTGACAAAGCACAGCGCAGCAGGGACAGTGTGAAAATCCCCCCCCGTATCGGCGATCGCTGCAAACTGCAGGTCAATTCAGACCTGCGGTTTGCAGCGCTTTCAGTAGTTTCTGATCCCTGCAGTCCCTGATGCTTTACTGTTGGCATGACACAGGACTGATGGTAGCGCTCACCTTTTCTTCTCTGGACAAGCCTTTTTCCTGATGCCCCAAACAACCGGAAAGAGGCTTCATCGGAGAATATGACTTTGCCCGAGTCCTCAGCAGTCCATTCACCATATTTTCTGCAGAAGATCAATCTTTCCCTGATGTTTTTTTTTCTAGAGAAGTGGCTTCTTTGCTGCCCTTCTTGACACCAGGCCACCTTCCAAAAGTCTTCGCCTCACTGTGCGTGCAAATGCGCTCACATCTGCCTGCTGCCATTCCTGACAAGCTCTGCACTGGTGGGCCTCCGATCCCGCAGCTGAATCCTCTTTAGGAGACGATCCTGGCGCTTGCTGGACTTTCTTGGACGCCCTGAAGCCTTCTTAACAAGAATTGAACCTCTTTCCTTGAAGTTCTTGATGATCCTATAAATTGTTGATTGAGCCACAATATCCTTGCCTGTGAAGCCATTTTTATGCAACGCAATGATGGCTGCACGCGTTTCTTTGCAGGTCACCATGGTTAACAATGGAAGAACAATGATTTCAAGCATCACCCTCCTTTTAACAGGTCAAGTCTGCCATTTTAACCCAATCAGCCTGACATGATCTCCAGCCTTGTGCTCGTCAACATTCTCACCTGAGTTAACAATACGATTAATGAAATGATCTCAGCAGGTCCTTTAATGACAGCAATGAAATGCAGTGGAAAGTTTTTTGGGGGATTAAGTTAATTTTCATGGCAAAGAAGGACTATGCAATTCATCTGATCACTCTTCATAACATTCTGGAGTATATGCAAATTGCTATTATATAAAACTTAAGCAGCAACTTTTCCAATTTCCAATATTTATGTAATTCTCAAAACTTTTGGCTATGACTGTACATTCTTGTACTCAAGTCAAGTGCAATGATTCTTTTTGTTTTCTTTTTTTATTTGTCCCAATATTTTGGGGGCTTCCTACCCAATAAAAAATAAAAAAACATTGTTGGCTACCTGTTCCTCCTCCATTGCTGCCTCCACGTACAACACCACATTCACCGCCTCCTCAACCTCCGACTCCATATCCACCTCCTTCTCTTAGTTGCAGGTTAATAATTTGTAATTTTCAGGTATTTTATTTTAAGTTATTTCCCTATGCACATTTGTTTGCAGAGCAGTTGCCATGCTCTTAAGCACATTTTACTGCCTTTTACATCCATCTAGCCTTTTCAAGGACTATTTTAGAGCCATTTTAATTTTAAAAAAGTGACAATTTTAGTGCCCTAAATTGAAAAAATTCTTAATTTCAATTGTCGGGTGACATTTTACCATTTTTGTCGTATACAAACCCCTGCTGTGCCTTGGTGACAGGGGCCTAAATCTCTCAAAATCCTCTGCTCTATTGCTGGGTGACATGAACCCCCTTTTGCAGTGAATGAACCCCTGCTGTGCCTGGGTGACAGGGGCCTAAATCTTTCAAAATCCTCTGTTCTATTGCTGGGTGACATGAACCCCCTTTTGCCGTGAATGAAACCCTGTTCTGCATTGTTGACAGGGGCCTAAATCTCTCAAAATCCTCTGTTCTATTGCTGGGTGACATGAACCCCTTTTGCTGTGAATGAACCCCTGCTCTGCATTGCTGACAGGGAACTAAATTTAGTGAAAACATCAGTTACTGATCGGAAGATGCGCGACTACAAGCGCACTCTGATGATAGCATTCCCACCTGACAGCGGGGGCACAGTGAAAGCACAAGGCAAAGGCAGAGGAGCAGGAAGAGGTCGCCAACGCAGCTGGGGCACCGCCAGCACCTGAGAAGGCAGGGTTAGCATGGCCCAAATGTGGAAAAGCTTTGTCAGCCTTGGAGGTGCTGACCTGCCCTGCAGCCAGTGTATAGTGTGAACGTGTGTTTAGCACGGCAGAGAGCATTATCACAGGCCGCAGCCAATGTGGGCAAGCTTACGTTTATTAAAATGAACCAGGCATGGATCCCACAGGACTTGTCCGTACCTTGTGCAGAATAGACATTTATACCAGCCTCAACCATGAAGTGCACTTATTCTTAGTTTTATTTTGTTATATGTCCCAATATTTAACCACTTAAGGACCACAGGTTTATACCCCCTAGTGACCAGGCCCTTTTTAAAAAATCGCCACTTCACAACTTTAACTGTTTATTGCTCGGTCATGCAACTTGGCACCCAAATGAATTTTACCTCCTTTTCTTCTCACAAATGCAGCTTTCTTTTGGTGGTATTTGATTGCTGCTGAGATTATTCTTTTTTTCTGATATTAATCAAAATAGACCGCAATTTTTTTTTTAAAAGTGTATTTTTAACTTTTTCTGGTAAAATTGTTCAAATATAATTACATTTCTATACAAGTTTGGGTCAGAGTTTATTGTGCTACATGTGTCTTTGATAAAAAAAAATCCAATAAGTGTATATTTATTGGTTTGCGCAAAAGTTATAGCGTTTACAAACTATGGTACAAAAATGTGAATTTCTGCATTTTGAAGCAGCTCTGACTTTCTGAGCACCTGTCATGTTTCTTGAGGTGCTAGAATGCCAGGATAGTATAAATACCCCCCAAATGACCCCATTTTAGAAAGAAGACACCCCAAAGTATTCGCAGAGGGGCACAAGTTACAATGACACTTTTTGAGGGAAAAAATAAATAATAAAGTTTCCATTTCTGCCAACTTTTGGCAAAAAAAAAAATCTCCCACGGACTCACTATGCCCCTCAGTGAATACCTTGGGGGTGTCTACTTTCCGAAATGTGGTCATTTGTGGGCTGTGTTTACTTTTCTGGCATTTTGGGCGGGGCTAAATTGTGAGCAACTCTGTAAAGCCTAAAGGTACTCATTGGACTTTCGGCCCCTTTGTGCACCTAGGCTGCAAAAAAGTGTCACACATGTGGTATCGCCGTACTCAGAAGAAGTAGGGCAATGTGTTTTGGGGTGTATTTTTACATATACCCATGCTGGGTGAGAGAAATATCTATTTAAAAAGTTTACATTTACAGAGATATTTCTCACACACAGTATGGGTATATGTAAAAATACACCCCAAAACATTGCCCTACTTCTTCTGAGTATGGCAATACCACATGTGTGACACTTTTTTGCAGCCTAGGTGCGCAAAGGGGCCCAAATTCCAATGAGTACCTTTAGGATTTCACAGGGCATTTTTACACATTTGGATTCCAAACTATATATAAAAAAAAATCTTACATGAACTCACCATAATGACAGGGGGGTGATCAGGGAGTCTATATGGGGTGATCAGGGGTTAATAAGTGACAGGGGGGGTGTAGTGTGGTGATTGGTGCTACTTACAGAGCTGCCTGTGTCATCTGGTGGTCGATCCAAGCAAAAGGGACCACCAGAGGACCAGGTAGCAGGTATATCAGACGCTGTTAACAAAACAGCGTCTAATATACCTTTCTGATGTTAAAAAAATCGCATCTACAGCCTGCCAGCGAATGATCAGCGCTGGCAGGCTGTAGATCAACTTCTCAGCTTCGCATCGCTGTTCACACGAAATCTCGGGTCTCGTGAGATGACGCCAATAGGCGTCATTGAGACCTGAGAGTGCCGGCGGCGGCGTTAGTGTGACGGGAGGTGGTAAAAAATAACACAAATCAGTGTTGGCTACCTATTCCTCCTTCACCGCAGCTTCCACCTACAAACCGGATTCCAAAAAAGTTGGGACACTAAACAAATTGTGAATAAAAACTGAATGCAATGATGTGGAAATGGCAAATGTCAATATTTTATTTGTAATAGAACGTAGATGACAGATCAAACGTTTAATCCGAGTAAATGTATCATTTTAAAGGAAAAATACGTTGATTCAAATTTTCACAGTGTCAACAAATCCCCAAAAAGTTGGGACAAGTAGCAATAAGAGGCTGGAAAAAGTAAATTTGAGCATAATGAAGAGCTGGAAGACCAATTAACACTAATTAGGTCAATTGGCAATATGATTGGGTATAAAAAGAGCTTCTCAGAGTGGCAGTGTCTCTCAGAAGCCAAGATGGGTAGAGGATCACCAATTCCCACAATGTTGCACAGAAAGATAGTGGAGCAATATCAGAAAGGTGTTACCCAGCGAAAAATAGGTGTTCCATTCGTCTAACCTTCATAACACTAGAGATTAGATCAAGCCGAGTCGGTATGTCCTGTCTTTTCCAGTATTTAGCTATAAGGCGTCTAGTTGCCGACAATATATGAAGTACTAAGTAGAGTACATGTTTCTTTAGTACTGTTGGAGGCATGTTCAGTAAAAAGATATAAGGGTCTAGTGAGAATTTTATATTAGTTAGTTGCAGTATAAGGTGTTGGGTCTCTCTCCAGAACGGGAATATAGCATGACAGTCCCAGAAGATATGAAACAAAGACCCTGGGCCAGCGTCACACCTCCAACAAGTACCAGAAACAGTAGGATTCAGGTGTTTAAGCATCTGTGGTGTGTGATACCAGAACATCAAAAGCTTATAGGAATTCTCTATATAGTTCACACATGTTGACAACATTGGAAGCTTATATGGCGTAGAGCAGCAATCACTCGGTGGTATTTCCCTCTCCAAGTATCTCTCCCACTTAGACATATACGCATGGCGCATAATCCGTGGGGATTCCGGAGTCGAGAGAAGAACATATATGTCCGATATAAGACCCCTGTTGGAGGTCGAGAGTTTACATAATCGGTCAAACACTGTCGGGGTAGATATCTTCTTATCATTAAATAAGGTTCTAAGCAAGTGTTGTATTTGTATATGCTGCCATCTAGAGTATTCAGGTAAATTGTATTTTTCCTTAAGCAATTGGTATAACCTCAAGGGTCCTATACTCCACTATATCGGCAAATCTGAATAATTTGTTGGAGAACCATGGCTTAAAAGAGGAGTACTGCAACCCTAACGGGAATAAGGAATTAAATAAAAACAAAGTCATGGAGGATTTATCAGATACCAACGGGAATTTCTGCTTGCAACTTTTCCAGATATTATATGTTAGTGACATAGGACCCAACAATTGGGTCGTACAGTTGGCTTGTAATGGTGACCACAAAAGGGCATTAGGGTGAATAGGGGCCAACCATAGCTTCTCAATTTCCATCCATCTAGAGAATGCCAAGAGGGAAGACCATGCAGGGATACAACGTATGTGTGTCGCACAGTAGTATGTCGTTACATCAGGGAGACCAAGACCACCTTGTGACTTGAGGGCGGTAAGAGTACTGCAAGAAATTCTATGTCTTTTTCCATTCCAAACCTAAGAATGGAAGATTACAAAGCTCTCAGATCCTTCTTAGGTATGGGGACTGGAATAGTTTCCATCACATATAATAATTTGGGCAATATGGTAATTTTGACAGCTGCAATGTACCCTAGTAAAGAAATTGGCAAGGGCATCCATTTAGTCATGAGCGAATTAAGTTCCTGGAAAAGGGGAACAAAATTATTGTAAATTTCACTCCCAGATATTTGAGGGCAGTACCATTTGAAATGGAAATTGTTTTACAGAGTACTCAGTGTATCCGGCGGGATATTAATAGATAAAGCCTCTGTTTTTGATGTATTAATGTTATACCCAGATAGTCTGCCATATTCCCTTATCGTCTGGAATAGATTTGGTAGTAAGGTATGTAAGTTTGTCAACGTAAGAAGTATATTGTAGGCGAAGAGTGATAATTCAAAGGTCACCTTATTGATTTCTATCCCTTGAATATCAGGGTGGGCCCGTATTAGCGCTGCTAAAGGCTCTATGCAAAGTACGAAGAGTAGGGGGGATAATGGGCAACTCTGCCGAGTTCCATTCCGAATAGTTAGCATGTTGGACTGGGCATGGGTCGTTTTTGCAAAGGCCATTGGGCGGGTATAAAGAGCACGAATGGCATTCATAAAAGGCCCTATACCAAAACATCATAATGGTGAAAACATAAAAGGCGAACATAGGCTATCAAAGGCCTTTTCTGCGTCTAGGCCCAATATGCTGTTTCCGTCTGTTAATAATGTCTATCAGATCTATAGTCCTTCTCATGTTATCGCCTCCTTGGCAATTTAAAACAAAGCAGACTTTGATCTTTATGAATCAAGCTTGAGAGCAGGCTAACAAGCCTGTTCGCCAGAAGTTTTGTAAATATCTTTAAGTCTGAATTAAGAAGGGCTATAGGACGGTAGTTGGAGCAATCCATATGGTCCTTCTCCCCTTTTGGAATAAGGGTGATGAAGGATTGAAGCATTGTTTCTGGTATAGGAGAGCCTTCCAGGAAAGAGTTAAATATCCTGACCGTATATGGAAGAAGAGTATCTACGTATGTCTTATAATAAAGGTATGGCAGACCATCCGGTCCAGGTGAATTGCGATTAGGAAGGTTTTTTATCACTTCACATATTAATTCAGCTGTAATCTGAGTATTAAGGGTGGCTGGTTAATTTAGGTAGCTAACATTGTTTGAGCAAAGAGGGTCTTTAGGAATTTGCTGGGGGAAAGAGTAAAGATTTTCATAGTATTTCTGGAAGATGGTCATAATTTGTTTGGGATCATAGGTAATAGTGCCATCGGCCTGTCTCAAGGCAGTCTGGGTACTCGTCAGATTAGAATACCGCAACTGTTTCGCCAAGAGCATATGTGATTTATTTCCCCAGGCATAGTAGCGTTGCCGAGAATATAAGAGTAACTTATCGGTTTTCACCAATGCCAGGTCTCTGGCACTTAGCTCTCTGCATAAGTATGCGCCTTAAAAGGTGACGAAAGCTGCGGGATCCTAACTGGCCCTTTAAGCGCTCCAAATCACTCTTAATAGAAATCTACAGTATTGTTCTATCTTTTTTCATTTTGGCACCAATGGCTATACAATTACCCCTAAAGACTATAGAAGAAACTGACTGATTAATACAAAAATGCTCCTGCAAGACCTGTCTAGGTATGGGGTTAGACTTTCATTTAAACGCCAGTGACAAACCTTGGTGATTGGATGTTTAGAGTAAAAAAATAATCGGTGCGTGATCTGACCAAGTGATAGACCCTATATAAGCGTCCATCATTAAGCGCAATGTGGGAACGTTACCTAGGAAGTGATCAATGCGGGTGTGTGTACTATGAGGATGTGAATAGAACGTAAACGTCTTGGACGTAGGGTAGTTCACTCGCCACAAGTCATACAACGCAAACCTTCTCACCAAACGTCTAAAAAGGCGTGAAAGTCTAGCCTGTTCCTTGGAAGGGGGTTTTCCTGCTACCGTCTGTCTGTCTAGTGTTTCAGAGAAGGAGACATTAAAATCACCTCCCTTACACCTCCCCTGCTGGAAGTAAATGAGATACCTTTTGTGAACACCTTAGTGAGGAAGGAGATTTTCTTGGAGTTCAGGGCGTATAGATTACAGAGGACAAGGGGGGGTACCATGCAGGGTTGCTTGTAGGATAATATAGTGACCCTGAGGGTCAGAAATATGTGAGGTTACTTGGAGTGGATAGTTGACAGATAGAAAAAGGGCTGGAGTAGCGATTCTTCTATCATAAAATGCCGAATATGTTCTTGGGAACAGTCCAGCTGCAAATGTAAATGTTCCAGTAGCGTCAACGTGTGTTTCCTGGAGGAAGACTACCTAGGCTTTTTGAGAACGACACTCCGTCAGGGCCAGTCTCCTCTCCTACTGTGCAGTATTCATGCTGTCTAATCAGCACCTTGATGTGCCACACCTGTAAGGTGGAATGGATTATCTCGGCAAAGGAGAAGTGCTCACTAACACAGATAGACAGATTTGTGAACAATATTTGAGAGTAATGGGTCTTTTGTGTATGTAGAAAATGTTTCAGATCTTTGAGTACGGCTCATGCAAAATGGGAGCAAAACCGAAAGTGTTGCGTTTATATTTTTGTACAGTGTATAAACTAAATACACCCCAAAACCTGTTGTATCAGAACGTAATTTCACCACAGAATCACGGATGAATGGATATACTGATAGATTAACTACCAACTTACCTTTTACAGCTGCTCCGGTCAGCTCCCAGCACGTCCGCGCGACACCTCTGTTAAGCTCCCAGTGTAAATCTCGCGAGACACGCGGGCCGCAAGATTTACACTGGGAAGAGACCCCGAGATTTACACCGGCAGTAAGTACCGGCCCCTGCACAGCCTCCCCTCCCCCTGGACAGCCCTCCCTCCCCCTGGACATCCCCCCCTCCCTGGCCAAGTATGAAGTAGGTAGGGGTATTTTCTTGATTGCGAAAATTCGCCCAAAAATCGCATTCAAATTTTTCGCATAAAAATTCGCATGAACTGGTATTTTCCCAAAAATCGAATATTCGCAATTACGAATATATTTTGTGATATTCGAAATATTTGCGAATTCTCAAAGTGCCGATATTTGCGATTAAAATTCGCAATTCGAATATCAGTCTTTTTTTTTATCCTGTTAGGAATGGAACCCAGTACTTCTAATCCCGGACCAAAACAAAAACGCAGGTCATATGAAGCTGGTTTCAAGCTCAAAGTTGTGTCAAGAGCAGAAGAAAGCAATAACAGTATTGCAAGTAGGGAATTTTGTGTTGGCGAAAAACAAGTGAGGGAGTGGCGGAAAATGAAAGCTGACTTGGAAAAGATTCCAAAGGCAAAAAAAGCTCGACGTGGTTTAACGACTTCATATGGGGCTCTAGAGACTGAATTGCATAAATGGGTTATGGAGTGTCGTCAAAATGGTTACTGCCTAACACACATGGGAATTCGCTTACGTGCCCTTCAAATGGCTAAAAATGACAAATTAAAAGCATCAGGCATTATACTCGAGTATATACGGTAAATACTTCCCATCATTATTCAGGGGGTGATGGGGAAACCGCTTCATGAATAGGTTTGGCCTTTGTTTGCGGCAAATTTCACAGAAGTTGCCAAAAGACCTTGATGAAAAATTGATTTCCTTCCATTCATTCATCATAAAACAAAGAAGGATCCATAACTATGACCTGGGAGATATTGGGAATATGGATGAAACACCTATGACCTTTGATCTTCCAAGCAACAGAACTGTGGCAAGTTTGGGAGAAAAAACTATTTTACTCAGAACCACAGGAAATGAAAAAAAAACATTTCACAGTTGTTCTGTCATGTTTGGCTAATGGAACTAAGCTACGGCCTGTCATTATTTTTAAAAGAAAGACCTTGCCTAAAAAGGTCAAATTCCCACCATGAATTACAGTGCGCGCACATGTTAAAGGCTGGATGGATGAAGACGGAACAAAAAAAATGGCTGGAAGAAATTTGGAACGGACGACCAGGAGCAGCCTTAAAGAAAAAAACATCATTGCTAGTTTGGGATATGTTCAGAGCCCACACATCTGATGACATAAAAAAATTGGCAAAGTCTTCTCAAGTTACTTTGCCCGTTATTCCAGGTGGGCTTACATCTGTATTGCAGCCCCTAGATGTGTGTTTAAATAAACCTTTCAAAGACCGTGTGCGAAAGAGGTGGCATGAATGGATGTCATCTGGTCAACCTCGACTGACAAAAGTTGGAAATCTGATGAAGCCCGACATAGAATTGATAGCAACATGGGTTTGTGATGCATGGGAAGAGATTCCAGAGGACATGGTGCAACGCGCCTTCAAGAAATGTGGCATTAGTAATGCTATGGTGATGGTGATGACTGCGAACTCAGTGATGATGACAATGTCTACGCTGATAACCTCACACCAGCTACAGTTGAAGCTCTGTTTGGACATACAGATGATGAGGAATCCAGTTTTGAAGGATTTTAACTCTTAGCTGTTTTAGCTTTAGTTGGTTTTTGTACTGTTAAAGTTATTGTTGATACCATATTGTTTTTCGATGAAATAAATATTCAAAAACCTTTAACCTACTGATGCCTCAATTAATGTAATTTTATTGGTACGGTATCTATTTTTATTTTTAAAATTTACCAGTAGCTGCTGCATTTCCCACCCTAGTCTTATACTCGAGTCAATCATTTTTCCCATTTTTTGGGGGTAAAATTAGGGGCCTCGGGTTATATTCGGGTCGGCTTATACTCGAGTATATACGGTAAATACAACCCAAATCATGTTATATCAGACTGCAATTTCACCCCAGAATCAAGGATTACTGGAATTACTGATGTTTCAAAAAATGCAAATAGTTATTTGTGCACAATAAAGTTTTTTTTTTTAACCTCCTTGGCGGTATTACCAAGCGTGACTCAGGGTTAATTGTCGCTGCCAGGAGCGGTAACCCCGAGTCACGCTCGGGGTAACATTGCAGAGTCCCCTCACCTTCTGACGGCGATCCGGCGATGTCCTCCGCTGTGATCGCCGGCGAGAGCGCATTTGACTTCCTGGTTCCATTCCCTGCGAGCAGCAGCTGCGCATGGGAGCGGAACTGGGCAGGAAATCCAAATAAATATAAACACAAAAAGTGACACACACACACATAAAATAGGTTATACATTGTAATCTGAGAGGATTACACTGTGTAACCTCAGATCTGCCATTTGATTACTGTACAGTGCCCCTTGCCTGCCATTTTACTGTCATTTGTGCCCATAAAATGAATTTGGCATGGCATCAAAAAAGCGCAACTTTACTTCAAAAGCGGTTTTGGACCAGTTGAGTGATAATGACACGGAGGTGCTCACAGAACTGAGCGATAGTGAGTCGTGGGGAGATTTGTCTTCTGACACTGACACTGATCTGGCAAGTGACAATGGCGATGATCCTGCACCTGACCTCAGCCATGTGTGCACTTGATGCCCTATTGACTGCAATACGGACCAGGTAGCGCCCCCAAGTTTCCTGTTCACTGGATCACCTGGGATGAAGGTAGATGTTGAGCGTGACAACCCTCTGGCATACCTGCAATTATTCCTCACTGAGGAGGCAATTGAAAAAAAATTTACAGAGACAAATCGCTACCAAGAGCAGCAATCCGCTACGCTGCATGCCACCATTTCCAGAAGCAGAAAGTGGGAACCGATGACCAAAGAGGACATGTGGCAGTTTCTGGGACTCATCATTATTCAGGGGGTGATGGGGAAACCGCTCCAGAAATGGTACTGGACCACCAATAAGTTACTGGCCACTCCATTTTTTGGCACCATAATGTCAGAATACCGGTTTTCCCTCATCGTGAAGTATTTCCACTTCACGAACAATGAAGAATTTGATGAGGCCACGCATCCTACGGCCAAACAAAAAAAAATCTGGGAGGTATGGCAAATTATTGTGACCAATTTCCAGCGGACCTACGTGCCAGAAAGGGATGTCAGCGTAGATAAAAGTTTGATGGCCTACAAGGGACGCCTAAGCTGGATACAGTACATTGCATCCAAAAGAGCGCGGTTTGGCATCAAATCCTACATGCTCTGCGAGTCATCCACTGCGTACATCTGGAATTCGGTCATTTACACTGATTAAGGCATGAAGTTCAACCCCAGGTACAGTGGGTATGGGATGGCCACATCATCTGTCCTTACACTGCTGGAGCCATTGCTGAACCAGGGATATTGTGTGACCACTGACAATTTCTACACGTCTCCAGAACTGTATGAGGTTTTGCTACAAAACAAGACTGATGCATATGGTACCGTTAAGCCTAACCGACGTGACATGCCATCTATGTTTGCCAAGAAAAAACTCAAAAACAGAGAAATTGTTGCCTGGCAGAAGGGTAAGATGATGGCAATGCGATGGCGAGACAAGAAGGACGTGTGTCTCATGAGTACTGTGCACAATACTTCTACTGCCATGGTCCACACAAAAGGTGGGAAAGATGTGCTGAAGTCGTGATAGACTATGATAATACCATGGGAGGTGTCGACAGAGCCGATCAGGCAATGACATTTTATCCCGCTATGCGCAAACAGCAAAAAAATATTATAAGAAGATCTTCAGGCATCTTCTGGAACAATGCCTTTGGAATGCATATATCCTGCACAGAGCAAAGAGTGACAAGCCTCTTGTTCATTCTGGGTTTATATGGAAAGTGGTTGAGCGGATTTCAACCACCAGACACCATCAGTAGCTGTGAACAGACCTGGACGTTGTGCTGTTGACATTGTCAACCCAGAACGCCTGACTGGTCGTCACTTTGTCGACTTCATTCCGCCAACCGCAAAAAAAGGCAGCACCTACCAGGATGTGCGTGGTTTGCTGCTCAAAGAGAGATGGCAATAGAAAGAAAGTCCGAAAAGAAACCAGGTTCCATTGTCCTGATTGTGACGTCGGACTTTGTGCAGTCCCATGTTTCAAAATTTATCACACTTAAGATGTTTATTGAATTTTCTGTGTTTGACAAATTTCATTATTTTTATTACATTATTAAATAAAATTATATTATTTGATTTATAATTCATGATTTTGTGTTTGAAACTTTATCACATCTGGGATGTCTACTAAAGTCTTGTTTGGTCAGGTTTAAGTAAGTAATTACTAAGAATTGCAAGCCTACAATACATAACACCAAATTTCATGCAAAAAAATTGTACCACTTTTGGTACAAAATTCCTGACATAATCATACCACCAGGGAGGTTAAACACTGTCCCTAGTGCCTGTCACGTCTTTCCCTGCATTAAGCTTACTGGAAAATGGCAGAGACCGAGCAGGCTAAGGCTTTTTATAGGGCTGTGATATCACAGGGTCTGGCTAGCTGCTGATTGGCTGGCTACATACATGGCATTGTGGGTGATCCCTCGTTCCCAGGTTTCTTACTTCCTTGTTCTAACATGTGCAGCAGTCATTTAAAAAAAAAATTTGATTGATTACCATCAAGGGCGAGGAAATTCAACTTTGGGATGAATCTACTTTTTTCTGAAATTCGGATTGAATTCCACTTCGTCAAATTCGATTTGCTCATCTCTACTTAAAGAGGACCTTTCATCGGTCCAAACATTGTGAACTAAGTATCTTGATCTGTACAGCGGCGCTCAGGGATCTCACTGCACTTACTATTATGCCTGGGCACCGCTCTGTTCATCTGCTATGCCCTCCAGTATCTTCGGTCACTTGGTTATAGTAGGCGGATACTTAGGGGACTTGGTTATAGTAGGCGGAGACTGCCCTTGTTCTCCTGGGCGTCTCCTTCTCCTAGGCTGTAGCACTGGCCAATCGCAGCGCAGAGCTCACAGCCTGGGAGGAGACGCTCAGGAGAACAAGGGTAGTTTCCTCCTCCTATAACCAAGTCGCCAAACATACCAGAGGGCATAGCGGGAGAACGGAGCGCCGCCCAGGGATAATAGTAAGTGCAGTGGGCTCCGCTGTACAGATCATGATACTTAGTTCACAATGTTTGGACCTCCACTATGGCCTGCTGCTGCTCGCACAGTCTCTCCAGCATGTGCAAGGTGGAGTTCCACCTGGTGGGCACGTCGCATATGAGGCGGTGAGCGGGAAGGCTGAAGTTACGCTGTAGAGCAGACAGCTGAGCGGTGGCAGGATGAGAATGCCGGAAGCGCGCACAGACGTCCCGCACTTTATGCAGCAGCTCTGACATGTCGGGGTAGTTGTGAATGAATTTCTGCACCACCAAATTCAGCACATGCGCCAGGCAAGGGATGTGCGTCAAACCGGCTAGTCCCAGACCTGCAACGAGATTTCACCCATTATCGCACACCACCAGGCCAGGCTTGAGACTCACTGGCAGCAACCACTCGTCGGTCTGTTGCTCTATACCCCGCCACAACTCCTGCGCGGTGTGGGGCCTGTCCCCCAAACACATCAGTTTCAGAACGGCCTGCTGACGTTTACCCCTGGCTGTGCTGAAGTTGGTGGTGAAGGTCTATCGCTGACCGGATGAGAAGGTGGTAGAAGAGGAGGAGGAAGCCGAGTAGGAAGAGGAGGCAACAGGAGGCAAAGAATGATGCCCTGCGATCCTTGGCAGCGGAAGGACGTGTGCCAAACAGCTCTCCGCCTGGGGCCCAGCCAACTGTCACAACCAGACAGCTGAGAAGCTCTGACAGAGGCCTTTCAGAACCTCCTCCTTGAGTTTTCTTTGTTGTGGTATTCAGTTCCTCATCTCGTTAGCCTCTCTCAGCTGTCATGTAGTTGGACTGATTGCTTCCCTTTAAATTCCTCCCCATAATGCTTTACTGGGCGGCTTATACTTCTTCCTGGAGTGTGTGTGCATGCTGATCCTGTTTCCCAGTCTGCTACAAAGTTAAGTGCTGTACATTTATCTGTTATTTTCTGTTTGCTGGATCCCAGGTGACCCTGACTTCCTCTGTGTCTGGTGTAGGGAGCCGGTGGTCGTGTCCCCTCACTATTGTAGGGTGTTCAGGGGTTATATAGTCGAGGTACGTGGATATGCAACCATCCACCTTTGGGATCTTTGCATAGGCTGAGCAGCCATGGAAAGCGCTAGGTCTTGTGCAGGGGTCTCCCTTTTGGTTCCTTAGCTTTGGATCCAGTGAGTCATATATGCATGTTGCTTTGTCTTGTTTCCTGTACACCGTCCGTGACATTATAAGCCGCCAAAACCGTCTCAAGCATGGATCCGGTTTCACTTTTGGCTGAACGCCTTCAGGGTCTTTCATTGGAGGTAGCTGATCTCCGCAGGACTTTTTCTCAAGTGACCGGTTCAGCTGGCGTTTATGGAGTTTGTTCTGAGCCTAAGATCTCGCTCCCGGATACGTTTTCCGGGGGTAGTGAGAATTTTGTGCGTTTAAGAGAGGCTTGCAAACTCCATTTTCGCCTTCTTCCCCATTCCTCTGGTGATGAGGAACGGAGGGTGGGGATCATTATATCGCTGCTCAGGGGTAACGCTCAGTCCTGGGCCTTTTCGCTGCCGGGGGGAGCACGTCCCTCCGTTCAGTGGATGTATTCTTTTTAGCCCTGGGTCAGATATATGATGATCCGGATCGTATTGCTCTGGCTAGACTACGTCTATTATGCCAGGGTAAACAATCCGCAGAGATATACTGCTCAGAATTTCGGAGATGGGCAGCTGATACTGGTTGGAATGATGCTGCACTCCGAAGTCAATTTTGCCATGGTCTTTCAGAGGGATTGAGATGCATTTGCCTTTTTATGAAAGGCCTATTTCCTTGGACTCTGCTATGTCTCAGGCCGTTCGTATTGACAGGCGTCTTAGAGAGAGAGGAGAGATCTCTCCTTCCTGTCATACTCAGTCCCAGGACAGTGCAGCGGTCCCATTCTGTGCGCAGGGGTCTCAGTCGCTGTCAGCCCCTTCTGAGCAGAAGCCCATGCAGCTGGGGTTGATTGCTTCTGACAATAGAAGATTCAGCACGCATGGGAGGGTTTGTTTTTGTTGTGAAGGTATAAATAATTTGGCAAATGTTTGTCCCTCTAGGAGATTCAGGCAGTTCTCTGGGAGTAATAAAGAAACAAAGAGGAAAAAATCTTTTAAAAATGTTCCGTCTGTTACTATTGGCAGGGTTGAGGTGGAAATTGAAGGTTTTCCGTTTGCTTGTAGTTCCCGTTTTGTCCTGCCTGCTAGGGTGGCGCTAGAGAGCAAGAGCATTTTTTGTGAGATATTTGTGGATAGTGGAGCAGCGGTCAATCTCATTGATAGTCAATTTGCAATAACTCATGGTTTCCAGGTGTGCACTTTGGGAAAGGATATTCCTGTTTTTGCTATTGATTCCGCTCCACTTTCTCAGAAATCATTAAAGGGCATAGTTCACAATATCCGTTTAATTGTGAGTGATGCTCATGTTGAGGATGTGTCATGTTTCGTCCTTAGCGGTTTGCCTACTCCTCTAGTGTTGGGGCTACCCTGGCTCACTAAACATAATCCCACAATTGATTGGCAAGCGAGGCAAATAAATGGTTGGAGTGACTTTTGCAGAGAGAATTGCCTCACGACATCTGTTTCTGAGGTTGCTACTAAGACTGTACCATCTTTTCTCTCAGAATTTTCGGATGTCTTCTCTGAGAGTGGAGTTCAGGATTTGCCCCCGCACAGGGAGTACGATTGCCCTATTAATCTCATCCCAGGCGCAAAGCTGCCTAAATCTCGTTAATACAATCTTTCCCAACCTGAGAGGATCGCTATGCGTGCTTATATCTCTGAGAGTCTGAGAAAAGGACACATACGACCCTCGAAGTCACCTGTTGCTGCTGGTTTTTTCTTTGTTAAGAAAAAAGATGGTTCTTTAAGACCTTGTCTGGATTTCAGAAAGCTGAACAGTATCACTATTCGTGACCCTTATCCGCTTCCTCTAATCCCGGACCTGTTTAACCAGGTTGTTGGGGCTAAAGTATTTTCCAAATTTGATCTAAGAGGGGCATACAACCTGGTCAGGGTCAGAGAAGGAGACTAATGGAAGACGGCCTTCAATACCCCTGAGGGCCATTTTGAAAATGTGGTTATGCCTTTTGGTTTGATGAATGCCCCAGCCGTTTTTCAGCATTTCGTGAACAGCATTTTTTATCATTTGATGGGAAAATTTGTATTAGTGTATTTGGATGACATTTAGATTTTTTCTCCTGATTTCAAAACTCATAAGGAACATTTACGTCAGGTCTTGCTCATTCTGCGGGAGAATAAATTATATGCGAAACTGGAAAAATGTGTGTTTGCGGTTCCAGAAATTCAATTTCTGGGGTTTCTTCTCTCCGCTTCTGGTTTTCGCATGGACCCCAGAGAAGGTCCGCGCTGTGCTTGAGTGGGAGCTTCCTGAGAATCAGAAGGCGCTGATGTGTTTTTTGGGCTTTGCCAATTATTACAGGAAGTTTATTTTGAATTATTCCTCTATTGTTAAACCACTCACTGATATGACCAGAAAGGGGGTAGATTTTTCTTCTTGGTCGGTAGAGGCGCGTAAGGCTTTTTCTAATATCAAGGAGAGTTTTGCTTCCGCTCCCATCTTGGTGCAACCTGATATTTCTTTACCCTTCATAGTTGAGGTTGATGCTTCTGAGGTGGGTGTGGGTGTGGGTGCGGTCTTGTCTCAGGGTTCCTCCCCTGCCAAATGGCGACTGTGTGCCTTTTTCTCGAACAAACTCTCCTCCGCAGAGAGAAATTACGATGTGGGCGATAGGGAATTGTTGGCCATCAAGTTGGCTTTTGAGGAATGGCGCCATTGGCTGGAGGGAGCCAGACACCCTATTACCGGGTTGTCATTCTCTTCTGAGCGTGTCAATCAGAATCTGGAGACATATCTGCGCTGTTTTGTGGCGGAGAATCAAGAGGATTGGTGTTCTTTTTTGTCCCTTGCTGAGTTTGCTTTAAACTTTTTGGTGCATATGGGTTTCATCCGCAGTTTGGGACTTTCTCGGGAGAGGGGTCTTCTGGTTTACCTGATGAGGACAGATTCTCCTCGTCTTTGTCATCTATTTGGCAAAAGATTCAGGATAATCTAAAGACCATGAGTGAGAGATATAAGCGTGTGGCAGATAAGAGACGTGTGCTTGGTCCGGACCTGAATGTTGGTGATCTGGTGTGGTTGTCTACCAAGAATATCAAATTGAAGGTTCCCTCCTGGAAGTTGGGTCCTAGGTTTATTGGGCCTTACAAAATCCTGTCTGTCATCAATCCTGTTGCCTACCGTCTTGATCTTCCTCAGACTTGGAAGATCCATAATGTTTTTCATAAGTCCTTATTGAAACTTTATGTTCAACCCATTGTACCCTCGCCTTTGCCTCCTCCTCCGATTTATGGTTGATGGGAATCTTGAATTTCAGGTCTCTAGGATTGTGGATTCTCGTCTTGTCCGCGGTTCTCTTCAGTACCTTGTTCATTGGGAGGGTTATGATCCTGAGGAGAGGATGTGGGTCCCAGTGACGGACATTAAGGCCTCTCGTCTCATCAGGTCTTTCCATAGGTCCCATCCTGAGAAGGTGGGTTCTGAGTGTCCGGAGTCCACTCGTAGAGGGAGGGGTACTTTCACAACCAGACAGCTGAGAAGCATGACAGAGGCCTTTCAGAACCTCCTCCTTGAGTTTTCTTTGTTGTGGTATTCAGTTCCTCATCTCGTTAGCCTCTCTCAGCTGTCATGTAGTTGGACTGATTGCTTCCCTTTAAATTCCTCCCCATAATGCTTTACTGGGCGGCTTATACTTCTTCCTGGAGTGTGTGTGCATGCTGATCCTGTTTCCCAGTCTGCTACAAAGTTAAGTACTGTACATTTATCTGTTATTTTCTGTTTGCTGGATCCCAGGTGACCCTGACTTCCTCCGTGTCTGGTGTAGGGAGCCGGTGGTCGTGTCCCCTCACTATTGTAGGGTGTTCAGGGGTTATATAGTCGAGGTACGTGGATATGCAACCATCCACCTTTGGGATCTTTGCATAGGCTGAGCAGCCAGGGAAAGTGCTAGGTCTTGTGTAGGGGTCTCCCTTTTGGTTCCTTAGCTTTGGATCCAGTGAGTCAAATATGCATGTTGCTTTGTCTTGTTTCCTGTACACCGTCCGTGACACCAACACTACGTTTACCCAGTGTGCAGTTAGAGAGATATAGCGTCCCTGGCCGTGCATACTGGTCCACGTATCTGTCGTTAGGTGGCCCTTGCCACAGATGGCATTGTGCAGTGCACATTTGATTTTATCCGATACTTGGTTGTGCAGGGAGGGCACGGCTCTCCTGGAGAAGTAGTGGCGGCTGGGAACGACGTACTGTGGGACAGCAAGCGACATGAGCTGTTTGAAGCTGTCTGTCTCCACTAGCCTGAATGACAGCATTTCAAAGGCCAGTAGTTTAGAAATCCTGGCATTCAGGGCCAGGAATCGAGGGTGGCTAGGTTGGAATTTACGGTTTCTCTCAAAGGTTTGTGAGATGGAGAGCTGAATGCTTCCATGTGACATGGTGGAGATGCTTGGTGACAGAGGTGGTGGTGTTGGTGGCACATCCTCTGTTTGCTGGGCGGCAGGTGCCAACTTTTCTTCCAGGCGGAGGAGGAGGCTGAGGCGGCAGCAGCAGAAGAGGGAGCAGGGGGGGGCCTGAGCCCTTTCTTGGTTTTAAAGGTGCTTACTCCACTGCAGCCCGTGTCTCGCATGTAGATGCCTGGTCATGCAGGTTGTGCTAAGGTTCAGAACGTTAATGTCTCGCTTCAGGCTCTGATGGCACGGCGTGCAAACCACTCGGGTCTTGTCGTTAGCACATTGTGTGAAGAAGTGCCATGCCAGGGAACTCCTTGAAGCTGCCTTTGGTGTGCTCGGTCCCTGGTGACGGTGGCCAGTAGCAGGCAAACTGTTTTGGCGATGGCTGCTCTCATTTTGCACCCTGCTCCCTCTTTTGCTATGCTGTTGGCTCGGTCTCACCACTGCCTCTTCCTCCGAACTCTGAAAGTCAGTGACACGACCTTCATTCCATGTGGGGTCTAGGACCTCATTGTCTTCCACCCAGTCTTCCTCCCTGACCTCCTTTTCGGTCTGCACACTTTCGAAAGCCCCAGCAGTTGGCACCTGTGTTTCGTCATCATCCGAGACATGCTGCGATGGTCCTCCCATGTACTCATATTGATACATAGGTGGTTGGGCATAGGTGCACTCAATCTCTTCCACTTCTGAGGCAGGGATAGGTGGATGGCCCTTGGAAACCCTGCTAACAGAGTCATAAAAAAGCAGAAGAGACTGCTGCATGATTTGGGGCTCAGACTGCTTGGCTGATTTACAAGGGGGTGAGGTGAAAGACTGATGGACATCGGCTGCAGGTCCCAACTCTGATCTTTCAGCAGGAGACTGGGTGGGAGAAAATGTGAAGGAACTGGAGGCACTGTCAGCTACCCAATCTAGTATCGCCTGTACTTGTTCAGGCTTCACCATTCGTAGAGCCGCATTAGGCCCGACCAAATACCACTGCAGGTTCTGTCGCCTACTCGCACCTGAGGAAGGGGTTTCACTTGTGCGTGTAGCTGGCACAGATTGACCACGTCCTCTCCCTGCATCAGGAGCTCCACCAGCAGCACCACGGCCCAGGTCACATCCCTTATATGACGCTCTCCTCATATTTCTAAAATTTAGGATTTTGCCCTAAATGGGAGTTTAATTAATAGCAGAATAGATCGACAGTATATAAAGGTTCTATCTCACACATACAGATGCAGACTAGTCCGCAATTAAAGTTTTTTGCCCAAAATGGGTGTTTTGTTTAATAACTGAATAGAACTACGGTATGTAAAGGGTGTATCTCACACATCCTGATCCAGACTAGGCCGCAATTAAAAATTTGTGCCCAAAATGGCTGTTTTTCAAATAACTGAATAGAACCACGAAATTTAAAGCAAAGGCTGAAAAAATAAACTTTTTTGACTAAAACGGGTTTAATAACTGAATATGACAGCAGTATATAAACCCTTGAATTTCACACGTGCTGATGCTGCAAGGGCTGTAAAATTGTGTATTTTGCCCAAAAAGTGTGTTTTTAAAAACCCAGAAAATTATGGCTGTATTTCTAGTTTAAATTGCACACTGAATATCGAGATGTTGGATAATGCTAAAAAATTGGTGTATTTTTAAAGCCAGAAAATTATTTAAATTTTTAAAACTTTTTTTAACAATCACAGATGCAGCAAGGGCTGCAATATTGAGGATTTAAAAAAATTCTTTTTTAATAACACAATATGAAAGCTGTATAAAACGATTGAATTTCACATGTGCAGATGCAGCTAGGACTGTAAAATAGTGTATTTGTTTGTGTCTCAAGTCTGAGAACCATAGTTTTTTTTTCGATTGTCAGTGGCTAAATGGAATTAAAATTGGGGAAGGGGATTATAAATTTAGTGCTCCATGGAAGTGTGGTACTCCCTGAAGCAACCAATAATGCAGAGGCCTGGATGATCGGGGCACGTGTCACACCGAGTGGTGGTGTCCTTTCGTATCCCCCTCTTGTGACACACTCTGCACCTTTTTTGGGTCTGTCCCTTCTTTCCAGTATGGGGGACCACACCTGGAAAGTATTGGCCAGGGACGATCCGGGCGCCTCCAGTTCCCGAGGTCTTTTGGCCTGCTCTTCCCCGGTCAGAAAAAATTAGGGCCTTGAGGACTGCCTCTTAGAACTGGAGGAATTTGCCTGTCTTGCCAGCGCTCCGGGACAGCACAAAAGAGTTGTACAAGACAACCTGTACCAAGTAGACCGCAACTTTTTTTTTACCATGCCCGGGTTTTGCGCAAGGCATTATATGGCTTGAGGACTTGATCAGAGAGATTGTGGCGAAACCAACCTCGCCACTGGGTTTTGGAGGGGCCTGGCTACTAGCCTCTTGCCCCAGGATTATGGGCCCTCTCATCAGCCAGGCCTCCTTTGTTCACAAAGGACTTGGACTGACTTGAACCCCTGGTCTAATTCATGCCATTTTAGGATGTTAAATGTCTGTGTATTGAAAAGGATGGGACATTATATACGTTGAGTAGGGAGGTCTGTTCCATTGTCTCTCTATGTGTATTGGCGATGTACTTTGTCCTGAGAGATAATTCAATTACTTCTTGGTTGTCTCCAGGACAGAGGATATTGTGTATTCGCCTGCCTGTGATGATTGCATCAACCCAGTGTGAGGTAATTCTATCATGGGCAGAGGGGAGGATTTTGTGTGGGAGTGTCTGAGTGTATTGTACGTGGTTATTAGCTGTTTTTACAAAACCCTGTGGGTGGTAACCTTGTTGGAAGATGTGTATAAAATGCTTGTGTGTTAAAATAAAGAGGCTGCTTTATACCTTCATGAAGTTTTGGCTCATGTTTGGGGAATGCGATAACTACATGCTTGGGGATTGCTATATCACAATACTCCCCTGAGTATAAGTTCTTGTAAGAGCTTGTTCATGGCTCCTGCTCTCTGGATGTAGGAGAGGTTCACCCACTGGAAGCTGAAGCCCGGTCTTGGGTCCAGCGTGGGTGGAGTACGGTGAGACCCCAACCAAGCTGCGGCAGTTCGTGTGGTCTGCAGTGCGTACGGTGTCAAGTGGAGTGCTTGGAGTCCTCGGAAAGCACTAGGAGCATCTATCGACGGAGGTACCCAGTCGGGGTGCCAGGAGATCCGTGAAATTTGGTGGCAAGCAGTGGGATGGCATCCTAGTGCGAGGAGAAGCAGCTCAGAGACACCGGTAACGTGTGGAGTTACAAATTGAGGGCAACGCTAGCACTAGTGCAGCGCCCCTTGGGAGCAGAGGTATCCAGGGACTTGGAGCAGACAAGTATGGAAGGCTCTGAAGATGACTGGCTGGCCGAGGTGAAGCAGTGAGTGGCCCAGTATGGAGATAAGGTGTCCATGGATATATAACAGGCCATCTGGAACCAGGTCACAGCCAAGCGACACGCAAGGATGTAACGAGAATTCCGACTGGCGAAAGAGAGAGAAATTTCCCAGCGGAAGGAGTGTTACAGCAGCCGAGCAGAGGCTGCATCCGAGTTAGCAGTCTCCACCTGAGGCGGCCAGAGGAACCCGAAGTAGGGGTCCTCATAGACTGGTCCTGTGAGGAACCACAACAGGCAGGTGGAGATGGGACCGAGGTCTCTCCACCGGGATGCTGGGCAGCTGGCCCAGACCCTCAGCAGCAGTCGGAGTTGCCAGGTGTGGACGCAGGTGGTCCTTACTCGCAAATGTTGAGGGACCTCACAGACTGGTCCTGGGAAGACCCACAGATGGCAGGTGGAGATGGGACCGAGATCTCTCCACCGGCCCTACAGGGATGCTGGGCAGCCGGCCCAGATCTCCAACTCCAGATGGGGGTAATACAGGGAGAGAAGTGTGTCGTCCTCCCTTCCCAGCGGCAGAGGGTGTTAATAGGAGAAGAGACAGCTGGTCTCTCTCTCCCCAGCGGCAGTGTACTTTGAAGGGAGAGGAGACAACCGGTCTCTTTCCCCAACCACAGGGGGGACAGCAACCCTAACTCCAATGACGCAGATGGGACCCCTAACTCCAATTACGCAGATGGGACTGCAGTCTCTGCACCAGGCCTACCGGGATGCTGTACAGAGTCCCCACCAACCCCGCAGGAATACCAGAAGGAGGTAAGCGATCCCTCCTGTCAACAGCTGATCCGCAACAAGGTCCTGGGGGTAGGATTCCCTGACCCCATACCAGCGGAAGAGCTGGCATCTGGGCAGATAGCAGTTGGCCTCTGCCCTCCTCGATCCTCTTCTCCAGAGCTGGACTTCCCACAGGCTACCCCAGCGGAAGAGCTGGCATCTGGGCAGAGCGTAGTCAGTCTCTGCCCACCAAGTACCTACAGCTCCAAGCTAGAGAACCACAAGGAAGCAAGGAGTCGCAGATGCCCACTCAACAGCTGGGGACATACAGAACAGAGACAGGCCCCAGAATTCAACAGGACCAGTATTGGGTTGTGGTTGGACTGCCAGACTAACTCAGGTATTGACCGTTCCGCTCCTCTAGACGCTGATGTGATGGTCTGGTGGGAATCAGCTGACTGTGCCTTGTATCATCAGCGGGTATAGCGTTCCGTAGGACCATGCATCGTCCGAGTTATTTCTGAGGTTCCAAAGTTTAATTCAAGTCTGGGGGAGACTCTTTGCCAGCATGCCGGAGTAAGGTGTAGCCCATACGCGTTTCGGGGGTGTGCCCCTTCATCAGTGGTAACCTTACAGCCTTTCCCCTCCTTCTTTTATACTGGGATGGATGTCAAAGACCGGACCGGAATCACAGTACTTTATTGGTAGACATAAAACCCGGATTTTGAGATGTGGTTCTTTGTGCGTTTCCTGAGCGGTTTATCTTATCAAGGTGCGTTTTCTATAAAAAAAAAGCTGCTTGCATACATTAAAATACAATAAATATTTAAAAATGTGTAATTTATTAGATGCCACTAATAGTAAATACTAAAAACATAATATATATATATATATATAATAAAAATATGATTTTATATGATAAAAAGTTGCTAAAATAGCCATTTCAGAAATAATTACTCGAATTAATTCATGATGCAACTATATATGTCTCTGCTGCACAATACAATAATATATTTCTATTTTTCCATATATATATATATATATATATATATATATTAATACTTTCATTTATTGAATTTGACTTAGATTCAATATTGAATCTTATTGAGAATAGAGGTTGTGTAGATATCCACATAACAGTTATATCGGAAATGTCAGATGAATCAGCAATATGGAAAATATCATCCTCACATATAGAGCAATCATTTCTCAATTTGTTATCTCAATATGAGGACGCAGTTGTTCCCTAGTAGATAATCTTTATAGACGTCAGTAGGATAATATTATAATCTAACCAGAAAAAGAGACATTCACAGAAATCCAAATAGTTCCCAATCTGCATTTAACCCATTTGGTGCCAGTGAGCCAAAGTCGAATATAAATTTTGATTCTAATCTGGGCATCTTTTTTATCAGATCGCCCCCTCTCCAGTCCGGTTCGACTTTGGCTAAAGCTGTGTATATTAGACCAGTAGGGTCTTTGTTATGATGAATTTTAAAGTGCTTTGATACGGTAAGGTTCTCATAGCCCCGGCGTATGTTGGCCACATGTTCAGAGACCCTCTTTTTGAAAAGTCTCTTCGTGCGGCCGACATATTGTTTTTTGCAGGGGCATGTTAACAAATAGATGACACTCCTGCTATTGCAAGTCAAAAAGGTTTTAATTTCGTGTGAGTAACCATTGCTATTGGAAATGGCCTTCACAGTTTTTTTAGGGAAATTAGTTAACTTGAAATTTGGGCATGAGTTGCATCTATAGAACCCTTCAAAGCACAACCAATGTTTATCTTTAGGTTGATTCAGTCTTTTGACCGTGGGGGCTATCTTTACGCCCAGATTTTTGGCACGTGTATATACTATTTTGGGTTTTGTTGGTAACATGGGTCCTATAATTTTATCTTTCAATAGAAAGGGCCAATGTTTAGTAATGCTCGTTTCTATCTTTTTATGTTGGGTGTTAAAAGGCAGTACTATTTGCAGCCCCTCCTGTAACGTCAAATCATTTTGGGATTCTATAGTTTTATCCACCAAAAAATCTTTACGATCCAAATCTATAATTTTATAAATGTATCATTATTTGTACAGTTTCTTTTAAGACGTCTGAACTGGCTAGTGGGGACATTTAGCAGCCACCTCGGTAGGTGGCAGCTAGAATGTAGAATAAAATTATTCTTAGCTGTTGGCTTGTGATAGGTGCTACAGATCAGTTTATCTGCATTGACATCAATATTCAAATCCAAAAATTCAATATGGGTTTTGCCAATATTGGATGTGAAGCGGAGGTTCAGATTATTATAATTAATCTCAGATAAAAACATATTCAATGCTGAGTCTGATCCTCTCCATATAAAAATGACGTCATCTATATACCGTTTCCAGAGCACCAGATCCGCCCCCAGTCTCGGCAAGATATGTTCATCTTCCCAGTTTGACATAAATAAATTAGCATAACTGGGGGCGAATCTGGTGCCCATCGCGGTACCAGACTTTTGTAGATAAAAATTCCTCATCAAAGGAAAAATAATTATGTTTTAATATAAAATTAGCAGCCTCCGATATATAATCAATCTGTGTGGATTTGAATCTACCACTTTTATGTAATTGAGATGTCAATGCCTTCAATCCCTGTTCATGTTTTATCGATGTATATAAGGATTGGACATCTAACGTACCTAATATACAGCTCTGGTCTACTGTAAGATTTTCAAAAATTTTTATAATTTGTGTGGTATCTTTTAAGTAAAATTTAGTATCTTTAACTATGGGCTGCAATTGGCGATCCACATATTGTGAGAGATTGGCAGTCAATGAGTTGATACCCGAAATTATCGGGCGGCCTGGAGGATTTATCAAACACTTATGCACTTTCGGTAAAAGTAAAAAAAACGGAAGTCTGCATTGTGTGTTTAATATAAATTTCACCTCACTCTCCAATAAAATGTTCGTCCGTGCGCCTTTCTCACATAACTCCACTAATTCTGGATAAAAATCATTTGTTGGGTCCTTCATCAGTTTAATATATATCTCCATATCTGTTAGTTGTCTATAGCATTCTTTCCTATAGTCTTCTGTGTTTTAGAATTATTATGTCCGCGGGTCGGATTGTGATTTCTTCATTTTTCTGGAATAACTTGATAGCCGCAATTTCCTGATTAGAGAGGTTTGATCTATTTTTGTTTTTATTCCCCTTGTTTATGGATCTAAGGTCCCGCTCTACACTTTTCCTAAAGGCCTCTATCTCAGAACTAATTTCATTTCTGGGATATTTTGTCGATTTGGCCCTTACAATCCCTACCGGAGACACAACAGGACACCAGAGAGATCACGCAGGACACCAGAACTTCACAATTGGACACCAAACTACCAAGAACCAAGAGGAAAACAAGACTGGCACAAAGAAAGAAGAAACAGACACAAATATTAGACACAGAATCACTATCACAAAACTCTATAATCAATCTAAGTAAGATAAATTTAACATCACCTCAAACTTCACTATTGAACAAAGGTCTCAAATTTGCTCCAAGCTCATGTTTGAGTAAATTTGATACATATGTGGGAATCAAAAAAATTCGTGAGGAAAATCTGCCTCAAGAAATATATAAAAAAAAAATCCCATTGTTACTAATACCCAAGTGACGCCAAATTTTAACCACACAGAACTAAGGGCCAAATCGACAAAATATCCCAGAAATGAAATTAGTTCTGAGATAGAGGCCTTTAGGAAAAGTGTAGAGCGGGACCTTAGATCCATAAACAAGGGGAATAAAAACAAAAATAGATCAAACCTCTCTAATCAGGCAATTGCGGCTATCAAGTTATTCCAGAAAAATGAAGAAATCACAATCCGACCCGCGGACAAAGGCGGAGCTATAATAATTCTAAACACAGAAGACTATAGGAAAGAATGCTATAGACAACTATCAGATATGGAGATATATATTAAACTGATGAAGGACCCAACAAATGATTTTTATCCAGAATTAGTGGAGTTATGTGAGAAAGGCGCACAGACGAACATTTTATTGGAGAGTGAGGTGAAATTTATATTAAACACACAATGCAGACTTCCGGTTTTTTAACTTTTACCGAAAGTGCATAAGTGTTTGATAAATCCTCCAGGCCGCCCGATAATTTTGGGTATTAACACCTTGACGGCCAATCTCTCACAATATGTGGATCGCCAATTGCAGCCCATAGTTAAAGATACTAAATTTTACTTAAAAGATACCACACAAATTAATAAAAATTTTAGAAAATCTTACAGTAGACCAGAGCTGTATATTAGGTACGTTAGATGTCCAATCCTTATATACATCGATAAAACATGAACAGGGATTGAAGGCATTGACATCTCAATTACATAAAAGTGATAGATTCAAATCCACACAGATTGATTATATATCGGAGGCTGCTAATTTCATATTAAAACATAATTATTTTTCCTTTGATGAGGAATTTTATCTACAAAAGTCTGGTACCGCGATTCGCCCCCCAGTTATGCTAATTTATTTATGTCAAACTGGGAAGATGAACATATCTTGCCGAGACTGGGGGCGGATCTGGTGCTCTGGAAACGGTATATAGATGACATCATTTTTATATGGAGAGGATCAGACTCAGCATTGAATGTTTTGATCTGAGAATAATTATAATAATCTGAACCTCCGCTTCACATCCAATATTAGCAAAACCCATATTGAATTTTTGGATTTGAATATTGATGTCAATGCAGATAAACTGATCTGTAGCACCTATCACAAGCCAACAGCTAAGAATAATTTTATTCTACATTCTAGCTGCCACCTCCCGAGGTGGCTGCTAAATGTCCCCACTAGCCAGTTCAGACGTCTTAAAAGAAACTGTACAAATAATGATACATTTATGAAAGAGGCTGAAAATCTAAAACAGCCATTTATGGAGAAAAATTACCCTAACCAATGTATTGAAAGAGCATTAAATAAAATTATAGATTTGGATCGTAAAGATTTTTTTGTGGATAAAACTATAGAATCCCAAAATGATTTGATGTTGCAGGAGGGGCTGCAAATAGTACTGCCTTTTAACACCCAACATAAAAAGGTAGAAGCTAGCATTACTAAACATTGGCCCTTTCTATTGAAAGATTAAATTATAGGACCCATGTTACCAACAAAACCCCAAATAGTATATACACGTGCCGAAAATCTGGGCGTAAAGATAGCCCCCACGGTCAAAAGACTGAATCAACCTAAAGATAAACATTGGTTGTGCTTTGAAGGGTTCTATAGATGCAACTCATGCCCAAATTGCAAGTTAACTAATTTCCCTAAAAAAACTGTGAAGGCCATTTCCAATAGCAATGGTTGACTTGCAATAGCAGGAGTGTCATCTATTTGTTAACATGCCCCTGCAAAAAACAATATGTCGGCTGCACGAAGAGACTTTTCAAAAAGAGGGTCTCTGAACATGTGGCCAACATACGCCGGGGCTATGAGAACCACACCATATCAAAGCACTTTAAAATTCATCATAACAAAGACCCTACTGGTCTAATATACACAGCTTTACGAACCGGACTGGAGAGGGGGCGATCTGATAAAAAAGATGCCCAGATTAGAATCAAAATTTATATTAGACTTTGGCTCACTGGCACCAAATGGGTTAAATGCAGATTGGGAACCATTTGGATTTCTGTGAATGTCTTTTTCTGGTTAGATTATAATATTATCCTACTGACGTCTATAAAGATTATCTACTAGGGAACAACTGCGTCCTCATATTGAGATAACAAATTGAGAAATGATTGCTCTATATGTGAGGATGATATTTTCCATATTGCTGATTCATCTGACATTTCCGATATAACTGTTATGTGGATATCTACACAACCTCTAAGTCAAATTCAATAAATGAAAGTATTAATATATATATATTGAAAAATAGAAATATATTATTGTATTGTGCAGCAGAGACATATATAGTTGCATCATGAATTCATTTGAGTAACTATTTCTGAAATGGCTATTTTAGCAACTTTTTATCATATAAAATCATATTTTTATTATATATATTATGTTTTTAGCATTTACTATTAGTAGCATCTAATAAATTACACATTTTTAAATATTTATTGTATTTTAATGTATGCAAGCAGCTTTTTTTTTTATAGAAAACGCACCTTGATAAGATAAACCGCTCAGGAAATGCACAAAGAACCACATCTCAAAATCCGGGTTTTATGTCTACCAATAAAGTACTGTGATTCCGGTCCGGTCTTTGACCTCAGAAATAACTCAGACGACGCATGGTCCTACGGAACGCTATACCCGCTGATGATACAAGGCACAGTCAGCTGATTCCCACCAGACCATCACATCAGCGTCTAGAGGAGCGGAACGACCAGACTAAGGTATTAGTTCAATAGCAATTACAAATAGGTGGGACGCCACCCTGAATGCTCACTATACCAACCGACTGGTCTTCCTGTTTTATTGAAAAGAACTGGGATTATATCTGTTTATATTGGCACATCTAGCCATAAGCGAAACCACATACACCCAACAATTTTGGATTAGGATTAACTTGTGACTTTGTGCTGCAAATTGTCATTTTGTGCTGACATAAAAGCCAGAAGTGGTAGATATATATCTGACATTTTGGATTCAGAACCACCCGTGACTCTGTACTACCACTATATGACACAAAGGGCCATATAAACCCACACTAGCTTGCGGTTTTCTGTTGGACTCTAATAGCGGTACCGCTGGATTATCACTTGAACTACCATTGTTGCGGTTTTATTCATACTATTGCGATATTGGACACGTATTATTGCTGCTATTTATTGTGACATATTTCTAATATTATTGTTCACAGTTTATGTTGATTTTATTAATTCATTTTATATACGTATCAAATAAAAATCTCACTTTTGACAACATATATAGAGTGCCTGGTCTACTTCTCTCCATTTGTATCCATTTATCTGTGGCTGGGTGGGCCACTTAGACCAAGAGCACCTGATCCACATTGCCTAGCCGAAGTGATCCACAGATCTTTTTTCTTGTTGGAAGATGTGTATAAAATGCTTGTGTGTTAAAATAAAGAGGCTGCTTTATACCTTCATGAAATTTTGGCTCATGATTGAGGAATGCGATAACTACACGCTTGGGGATTGCTATATCACAATACTCCCCTGAGTATAAGCTCTTGTAAGAGCTTGTTCATGGCTCCTGCTCTCTGGATGTAAGAGAGGTTCACCCACTGGAAGCTGAAGCCCGGTCTTGGGTCCAGCGTGGGTGGAGGACGGTGAGACCCCAACCAAGCTGCGGCGGTTCGTGGGGTCTGCAGTGCGTACAGTGTCAAGTGGAGTGCTTGGAGTCCTCGGAAAGCACTAGGAGCATCTATCAACGGAGGTACCCGGTCGGGGTGCCAGGAGATCCGTTACAGAGATCAACTACTCCCATATACCGATTGTAGTCGACGATCCAATCGGGCTTGAGGACCGTTGCCGTGGTACCTTGCACAGGAGTGATGCCGTTACCATGAATTGTGGACAGTACAAGGACATCCCTCTTGTCCTTATATCTGACAAGCAACAGGTTTCCACTGGTAAGGGCACGGGTTTCACCCCTGGGGATAGGTACCTGGAGGGGGTGGGTAGGGAGGCCGCGGACGTGGATCTGATGGCGAGGGACTGGAACAAGGGGATACTAGTATAAAAATTATCCACGTACAGGTGGTAACCCTTATCTAGAAGTGGGTGCATAGGGTCCCACACATGTTTGGGGGGACATTCTGTGGGTTCAATAAGGAAATCTCTCCCCTTGTACACAAGAAACTTGTAAGTGTACCCTGAGGTACTCTCAAAAAGTTTGGAAAGCTTCACGCCATACCTCGCCCGCTTAGAGGGAACATACTGGCGGAAAATGAGTCTCCCCTTGAAAGCAATGAAAGACTCCTCAACCGCGACCTCCCTTCCAGGTACATAGGCCTCCAAAAATTTGGCTCTGAAGTGATTGATGAGCGGCCTGATTTTGTACAGGCGGTCATAGGCAGAATCACCTTAGGGGGGGGGGGGACATGCTGCATTATCTGTATAATGCAGGCATTTCTGAATGGCCTCAAAACGGGAGTGTGTCATGGCTGTACTGTAAAGTGGGGTCTGGTAGAGGACGTCCCCACTCCAGTAATGCCTGACAGTTTTTTTTTTAATAGGCCCATATGCAGCACGAGGCCCGAAAACGTCCTCCTCTCGGCTGCACTGACCGGAGTCCAGCTACCGGCCCTGGCCAAAAAGGAGCCCAGGTCGACACTGGGCCACTGGTCGGGCCTAAGTACCCCAGTCCGACACTGGGTTGAGGTGAGATCTAAAACATGGAAAGTAGATATTGCAGAGGCAATAGAGAAGAGAGAATGAAACAATACCATAGCTTTAGTGCAGAGAGTTTTACAAAATCTGCCACATAGGATTATACAGTTATTTATTTTTCATAGGCTGCACAGTACGTGTAGGAACTATTGGGCAAAAAAGGAATCCACCTTTATAAAGGTCTATACAGATTACAATATGGACTGATATCTATGTGCTGTATGGGAGCCATTTTGTCTGGTTTTATAAGGGCAGGATGAATTCAAAATCTTTGGATTTCAAATAGCTAACTCCCAGATTAAGTATCTTTGTGGAAATGTTTTACACAATAGTAGACTATACAAAGAGGCAGATGCAATAAAATGCATTTACCCAGATAAGACAATGGAGTAGAAATGTGCTGAGCTTTAGTTTATCTTCAGTGAATAGAAAGCGAGTGATTTACATCATTAGATGTTATATCCTACATGTTATTATGTTAAGATATAGAAAGTAAAGCATAATCATATAAGTGCATTAAATATATGTATATTCATGGTATCTATTATAGAAATAGCTGAATTTCTTGTAGTCTAAATATGTACAGTCATGTGAAAAAATTAGGACACCCTTTGAAAGCATGTGGTTTTTTGTAACATTTTTAATAAAAGGTTATTTCATCTCCGTTTCAACAATACAGAGAGATTAAAGTAATCCAACTAAACAAAGAAAACTGAAGAAAAGTCTTTTCAAGATCTTCTGTAAATGTCATTCTACAAAAATGCCTATTCTAACTGAGGAAAAAGATAGGACACCCTTGCCCCTAATAGCGAGTGTTACCTCCTTTGGCTGAAATAACTGCAGTGAGACGGTTCTTGTAGCCATCTACCAGTCTTCGACATCGGTCTGAGGAAATTTTACCCCACTCCTCAATGCAGAACTTTTTCAGCTGTGAGATGTTTGAGGGGTTTCTTGCACGTACAGCCCTTTTCAAGTCACCCCACAGCATCTCAATGGGATTCAAATCTGGACTTTGACTTGGCCATTCCAGGACTCTCCATTTCTTCTTTTTCAGCCAATCTTTGGTTGATTTACTAGTATGTTTTGGGTCATTGTCATGTTGCATGGTCCAGTTCCGCTTCAGCTTTAATTTTCTAACTGATGGTCTCACATGTTCTTCAAGCACCTTCTGATACACAGTAGAATTCATCGTGGATTCTATGATGGTGAGCTGACCAGGTCCTGCTGCAGCAAAGCAGCCCCAAACCATGACACTTCCACCTCCATGCTTCACAGTTGGTATGAGGTTCTTTTCTTGGAATGCTGTGTTTGGTTTACGCCAAACATGTCCTCTGCTGTTGTGTCCAAATAATTCAATTTTGGACTCATCTGTCCAAAGAACATTATTCCAGAAGTCCTGGTCTTTGTCAACTTTATCTCTGGCAAATGTCAGTCTGGCCTCGATGTTTCTCTTGGAAAGCAAAGGTTTCCTCCTTGCACACCTCCCATATGCAAGTTAAACTTGTACAGTCTCTTTCTGATTGTAGAGGCATGTACTTCTACATCAACAGTAGCCAGAGCCTGCTGTAGTTCTCGAGATGACACTTTAGGGTTTTTGGAGACCTCTTTTAGCATCTTGCGGTCTGCTCTTGGGGTGAACTTGCTGGGGTGACCAGTCCTGGGCATGTTGGCAGTTGTTTTGAAAGCCCTCCACTTGTAGACTATCTTCCGGACAGTGGAATGGCTGATTTCAAAATCTTTTGAGATCTTTTTAAATCCCTTCCCAGACTCATAGGCTGCTACAATCTTTTTTCTGAAGTCCTCTGACAGCTCTTTTGCTCTCACCATGGTGCTCACTCTCACTTCAACAGTCAGGAGCACACCAAACTAAATGTCTGAGGTTTAAATAGGGCAAGCCTCATTCAACATGCAGAGTAACGATCTACTAATTATGTGCACCTGGTGTGATATACCTGTGTGAGATCTGAGCCAATTTAAGAGGGAATACATGTGAGGGTGTCCTATCTTTTTCCTCAGTTAGAATAGGCATTTTTGTAGAATGACATTTACAGAAGATCTTGAAAAGACTTTTCTTCAGTTTTCTTTGTTTAGTTGGATTACTTTAATCTCTCTGTATTGTTGAAACGGAGATGAAATAACCTTTTATTAAAAATGTTACAAAAAACCACATGCTTTCAAAGGGTGTCCTAATTTTTTCACATGACTGTATGTTACTCTCACTGTGGGGAGTTAATCATCTCAGTCTCAGGTGTTATTTCAGGAGAATTGTAGAGAGAGATCATGAACATATATATAGTGTACCGTATTTTTCGCCCCATAAGATGCACTTTTCCCCCCAAAAAATGGGGGGGGGGGGGAAATGCCCCTGCGTCTTATGGGGCGAATGCTGACAGTTTAACATCGCAGTCTGCGATGTACGAGCGAGCGGGGGAGGGACTGGGAGGAGGAGCTGGGGGCCGGCAATTGTGGCAGGGTGGTGCAGTCACTGTGCTATAGCCCCACCCCGCCTCTCCAGTGCTGCACAAATATAAAATGTCTTATTCATTTAAAAGTGGTTACACATGCCCCCTCACTCCTATTAGTACCGTACATCCTAACAACTTCAGTAGAATGCCGGCAGGCAGGCCGGGCGGGGGGCAGCATAACTCCCTGATGTCACGTGCCTTTATGAAAGAAGCAGGCGGCGCAGGCAAGTGACGTCAGTGAGTGACGTGCCGGCCGTCCGGCCTGCCTGCATTCTACTGAAGCTGTTAGGATGTACGGTAGTAATAGGAGTGAGGGGGCATGTGTAATCACTTTTAATTGAATAAGACATTTTATATTTGTATACTGGAGCGGCGGGGGATCTGTGGATAACATCCATGGATGGCACAGTTAAGGGGTGAAGGTCTGTGGATGGCACTGTTATGGGCTGGGGGGGGTCTCTGGATGGCACTGTTATGGGGTGGGGGTCTGTGGATGGCACATATATAACAGTGCCAGCTACAGATCCCCCTGTAACAGTGTTTGTCATCCACAGATCCCCCCTGTAACAGTGTCCGTCATCCACAGATCCCCCCGTAACAGTGTCCGTCATCCACAGATCCCCCCGTAACAGTGTCCGTCATCCACAGATCCCACGCATAACAGTGTCAGTCATCCACAGATACCCCCATAACAGTGTCAGTCATCCACAGATCCCCAGTAATAGTGCCATCCACAGACCACCATTAGTTCCAAACCCACCAAAAGCACACCTTTTGGTTAAAACATTTTTTATTTTTTTTCCTCCCCAAAAACCTAGGTGTGTCTTATGGGCCGGTGCGTCTTATAGGGTGAAAAATACGGTATCTTCACTTTAAGACAATAGACAAAAGTATCACCAGAAATTGGTCTATCCCAATGAATAGAAAAGGGACTTTATAGTATTGGTCTTAATTAGATGTGTTTAGTCCTGGATTTAGAAATAGAATGGATGTCTGGTGGAGTTGTGTACTAAGGTGTCTGTGTGAATAGAGGGCTAATTCTTGATACACATTCTTATTTGCTTCTATTGTTAGGAAATGTTGTATCAAAGTTTAGGTCAAAAGTCGATCTTGTTTTTCTCTCTTTTTAGGAAAATATAAGAATTAGCTGTACTTAGAAAATTTACTCCTAGATCTCCAATGCCATCTCGTGGTAGAGTAAATTAGGACATGTGTTGAGAAATAGGTGGGGGAGTGACAGATGATTAATTAACCTGACAAAACCCCTTCCTAAGGCCTCTTTCACACTACCGTGTTTTTTTTCCCGTTTTGCGGTCTATATACGGAACCATTCATTTCAATGGGTCCGCCAAAAAAACGGAATGTACTTCATATGCATTCAGTTTCCGTATCTCCGTTCCGTGCAGAGATAGAACATGTCCGATATTTTGCCGCAAATCACGTTCCGTGGCTCCATGAAAGTCAATAGGTCCGCAAAAAAACAAAAAAGGGACACATACGGAAATGCATCCGTATGTCTTCCGTATCCGTTCCGTTCTTTGTGGAACCATCTATTGAAAATGTTATGCCCAGCCCAATTTGTTCTATGTAATTACTGTATATGCCATACGGAAAAACGGAACCGAAACAGGAAACAAAAAACGGAACGGATCCATGAAAAACAGACTGCAAAACACTGAAATAGCCATACGGTAGTGTGAAAGAGGCCTAAGGGGGATAAAAAGGCAGTATAAGCTGATAGGGGGATCATCACTTCAGGAAATCTTCCTGGTCATCTCACTGATACCATCCATCCAATCTGATCCACCTACCTGAGGAAGCCATATGACTAGAAATCCAGCTAGTAGAAGCAGCCATCTTGAAAATTCTTTCCAGCTAATTACCACACTCCGAGAGGAGATAGGACTCCACTGAATTATAATCCTGAATATTGCAACTGATTTCTGCTAGCCGATACCCTGGTATAGTATAAACTTACCTATCTTTTATAGGAATATATATATATATATATATATATATATATATGTGTATATATATATATATATGTATATATATATCTCAATTAACCGTACTTTGTGTATAGTATCTGTTTTAGAATAAGGCTGGGGTGTAACTGCAGTATCATTCTAAGCCTTGCTCCATTCCAGGGAGATTGTAAATATAAGGCATTGTAGTGGATATCTATACTCTAGATTACCTGGGCTTTCTTAACAATTTGCATATCCTTGATTGAATTTCATTTATCACCAATTTTCTTATATATTAGTTTGCACTGTATTATTGTTATTTAATAAATATAGATTTTGATTTACCACCGCCTTCTTTTTGTCGTCTAACTTAGCGCAGATCACAAGCTCTCTTTAGGTATTTATGATAATGGGTTAGAATCTCTTCCTTTACAGATTCTAATTTAATCAAATAAATAATATAGACTGTTAATCAGAGACTAAATATTCCGACAGACGCCTCTTTTTCTACCTAAATTCGGGAAAAAGCTGGATGTTGTAAGTATAAAATGCGGATGCCACAATGCTAATTGGATGCACATGTTTTGGAGATGCCCCAAGCTACACATTTATTGCCATAATGTAATAGATATCTAATATATAAAGCTGAGTGTATGCGTGTGCATGTATGTCCGCTAAAGGAATCCGCACCGCACACACACACAGTATATATTGTATATTTAAACATGTTATTAGCCACATTTGCTTGGTCTCCAGGGAGGGCAGGAAAGGAGGCAGCTGTGTGTGGCAGTGTCCTCTATGTAATATATCGTATTTGTATCTTCTTGTAATGTCCATTGCTTTGTCACCTCTATGTTATCAGTAAAGTATTTTATACAGAAGAAACTTCGAGGGTTGTATGTTACTTCTGGGGTGTATGAAGGACTGGAGGGGGTGTATATGATACAGTGGTTATGTAGGAGATAAAAGTAACAGTCTAGGTATGGAATAAAAGGGATGGAATAATGGAATACAGAGATACATAAAGTTCCACTTTCCAACAGGCAAAAGCCCCTTTATCAGAGGCTAAAATTCCCAGCAAGAGGGCAAGGTATGGCCAGGTTCAGGGGCGGACTGACCGTTCGGGCACTTCGGACATGGTCCGAGGGCCCGGCCAGGATGGGGGCCTGCCGCAGAATAACATTATGTGCAGTGGTGTAACTACCGGGGAAGCGACTGCTTCAGGTCTATCCCTGCAGAGCTGACAGGCACACACTCTGAGCTACTAGACCCTGGTGTATTTAAATCTCATTTAGCATATCTTTCAGAAAAGTTTCTCCTGGGATTCAAACTCACAACCTTTCACACATCAGAGGCAAGGCATTTACCCACACAGCTATGACAGCTGTATTACCAGTCACATAAAAAAATAAAAAAAATAAAAATAATAATAATAATAATAAGACTTCTACTGTAGGTAACTTTGATACCTAGTGTACATACACATGACAGCTGCCCCAGCACACTGTATGGATGTAGCAGAGCTGGGTGTGTTGGGGCAACTGTCATGTGTATGGTTGTACACTATCAAACTTATCTAAAGTAGAAGTCTTATATTATTTTTTTAAAGGGCTTCTGTCAGCCCACTAAACCGTTTTTTTTTTTTTTGGGGTTAATAATAATAATCCCTACACTGCGAGCTCCCTATACAAAAGCTAAATATTCATTTTTGTTCAGTAGATTTTGTTAAAAAGCAATTTTTATAATATGTAAATTACCTTGCTACTTGCTGGTAGCAGCCGCATCCTCCTCTCATAATGACGCCCCCTCCGCTGTGTGAGTGACAGGGCCAGAGAACGGGATCGTTCTCTGCTGGCCCTGTTTGAATTCAAAATATCGCGCCTGTGCCGTACCTGTCTTTAATCGGCGCAGGCGCACTGAGAGGCGGCCGCTCCATCCTCAATGCGCCTGCGCCGGGCGTAGATGTGACGTCATCGGCGCAGGCGCATTGAGGATGGAGCGGCCGACAGAGCGGCCGCCTCTCAGTGCGCCTGCGCCGATGACGTCACATCTACACCCGGCGCAGGCGCATTGAGGATGGAGCGGCCGAGAGAGCGGCCGCCTCTCAGTGCACCTGTGCCGATTAAAGACAGGTACGGCACAGGCGCGATATTTTGAATTCAAACAGGGCCAGCAGAGAACGATCCAGTTCCCTGGCCCTGTCACTCACACAGCGGAGGGGGCGTCATTATGAGAGGAGGATGCGGCTGCTACCAGCAAGTAGCCGCCCTACTTGCTGGTAGCAAGGTAATTTACATATTATAAAAATTGCTTTTTAACAAAATCTACTGAACAAAAATGAATATTTAGCTTATGTATAGGGAGCTCGCAGTGTAGGGATTATTATTAACCAAAAAAAAAAAACGGTTTAGTGGGCTGACAGAAGCCCTTTAAGTAACTAGCTGTACAGCTCTTATGGCTGTGTGGTTAGGTGCTTTGCCTCTGATACAGAAAGTCATGAGTTTGAATCCCATCTTAAACTTTTCTGAAAGACAGGCTAAACAGGAACACGAGCACCAAATCTTCAACAATAGAGGCTGCTGGGAACACAGGAAGAGGCTGCATCGCATCGCTGACATGGAGGTAAGTAGAAAAGTTTTTTTTAGTTTATCTTTTATACCGGACTGTTACTTTACTGCCACAGGGGAGGGGGGCTATTGGCGCCATGATACTGGCACATGGAGGGGGAAGGAGAGAAGCACTTGATACTGGCACATTAGGGGGCAGGGGGAGAGGATGGCACTGATACTGGCACATGGAGGGGGGAGGAGAGAGGCACTTGATACTGGCACATTAGGGGGCAGGGGGAGAGGATGGCACTGATACTGGCACATGGAGGGGGGAGGAGAGAGGCACTTGATACTGGCACATTAGGGGGCAGGGGGAGAGGATGGCACTATGATATTGGCACATGGGGGGGGCAAGAAATGGACATGAATCGTGAGGGGCAGAAATGTGAAATTGGGGGGGGGGGGGCACCAAAATGTAACATAACAACATAGTACATAAGGCCGAAAAGACATTTGTCCATCCAGTTCGGCCTGTCATCCTGCAAGTTGATCCAGAGGAAGGCAAAAAAAAACTGTGAGGTAGAAGCCAATTTTCCTCACTTTAGGGGAATAAAAATTCCTTCCCGACTCCAATCAGGCAATCAGAATAAATCCCTGGATCAACGATATCTCTCTAGTAGCTATAGCCTGTAATATTATTACGCTCCAGAAATACATCCAGGCCCCTTTTGAATTCCTTTATTGTACTCACCATCACCACCTCCTCAGGCAGAGAGTTCCATAGTCTCACTGCTCTTACCGTAAAGAATCCTCTTCTATGTTTGTGTACAAACCTTCTTTCCTCCAGACGCAGAGGATGTCCCCTCGTCACAGTCACCGTCCTGGGAATAAATAGATGACGGGATAGATCTCTGTACTGACCCCTGATATATTTATACATATTAATTAGATCTCCTCTCAGTCGTCTTTTTTCTAAAGTGAATAACCCTAATTTTGATAATCTTTCAGGGTACTGTAGTTGCCCCATTCCAGTTATTACTTTAGTTGCCCTCCTCTGGGCCCTCTCCAGCTCTGCTATGTCTGCTTTGTTCACTGGAGCCCAGAACTGTACACAGTACTCCATGTGTGGTCTGACTAATGATTTGTAAAGTGGTAGGACTATGTTCTCATCATGGGCATCTATGCCCCTTTTGATGCAACCCATTATCTTATTGGCCTTGGCAGCAGCTGCCTGACACTGGTTTCTACAGCTTAGTTTGCTGTTTATTAAAATTCCTAGATCTTTTTCCATGTCAGTGTTACTGAGTGTTTTAGCATTTAATAAGTACGGGTGACTTGCATTATTCCTTCCCATGTGCATAACTTTACATTTGTCAGTGTTAAACCTCATCTGCCACTTATCTGCCCAAGCCTCCAATCTATCCAGATCCCTCTGTAGTAGTATACTGTCCTCTTCAGTGTTAATTACTTTACACAGTTTAGTGTCATCTGCAAAAATTGATATTTTACTATGCAAGCCTTCTACAAGATCATTAATAAATATATTGAAGAGAATAGGGCCTAATACTGATCCCTGAGGTACCCCACTAGTGACAGTGACCCAATCTGAGTATTTACCATTAATAACCACCCTCTGTTTTCTATCATTGAGCCAGTTACTTACCCACTTACAGACGTTTTCTCCCAGTCAGAGCATTCTCATTTTATATACTAACCTTTTATGTGGTACAGTGTCAAATGCTTTGGAGAAGTCCAGATACACCACATCCATTGATTCGCCGCTGTCAAGTCTAGAACTTACCTCCTCATAGAAACTGATTAAATTTGTTTGACATGATCGATCCCTCACAAAGCCATGCTGATATGGCGTTATTTGCTTATTTCCGTTAAGATGCTCTAACATAGCATCTCTCAGAAAACCTTCAAACAGTTTACCCACAACAGATGTCAAACTTACCGGCCTATAGTTTCCAGGCTCTGTTTTTGGACCCTTTTTGAATATTGGCACCACATTTGCCATGCGCCAATCCTGTGGGACATTCCCTGTCAATATAGAATCTGCAAATATCAGAAATAAGGGTCTGGCTATGACATTACTTAATTCCCTTAGGATACGGGGGTGTATGCCATCCGGTCCTGGCGATTTGTCTATTTTAATCTTTCTAAGTCGCTGTTGCACTTCTTCCTGGGTCAGACAGGACACTTTTAATGGGGAATTTATTTCAACATTCGGCATGTCATCTGACAGTTTATTTTCCTCAGTGAATACATTGGAGAAAAAAATATTTAACAGCTTTGCTTTCTCCTCGTCGCTCTCTGCAACTACCCCCTCATTACTCTTTAACGGGCCGACACCTTCAGATTTATACTTTTTAACATTTATATAATTGAAGAACATTTTGGGGTTAGTTTTACTCTCTTTGGCAATTAATCTCTCAGTCTCTAGTTTGGCCGCTTTTATTTGTTTTTTGCATGTTCTATTTTTTTCCTTATAGTTTTTCAGTGCTTCCGTGCTACCCTCCTGTTTTAGTGTTTTATATGCTTTCTTTTTGTCATTTATTGCTTTCTTTACAGTTCTGTTTATCCACATTGGTTTCTTTTTGTTCCTTAACCTTTTATTCCCATACGGTATGTACCTCTCACAATGAGATTTTAGGATGCTTTTAAAGATATCCCATTTTGCGGCTGTATTTTTATTTGTGAGGACTTTATCCCATTTGGTTAGGCCTATGGCCTCTCTTAGTTGGCTAAATTTAGCTTTTTTGAAGTTTGGTAATTTTGTTCCTCCCTGTAGAAACACTCTTTTGAATGATAATTGGAAGGTTATTACTTTGTGGTCACTATTTCCCAGGTGTCCCCCAACCTGCACGTCTGTTGTTCTGTCAGGCCTATTGGTTAATACTAAGTCCAGTATGGCCGTCCCTCTAGTCGGGTCCTGAACCAGTTGGGAGAGGTAATTGTCTTTAGTTATTGCCAAGAACCTGTTTCCTTTATGAGATATACAAGTTTCAGTTTCCCAGTCTATATCTGGGTAGTTGAAGTCCCCCATAATAACCACCTCATTATGATTTGCCGCCTTGCCTATCTCGTTTAGTAGTAGATTTTCGGTGGACTCTGGTATGTTAGGTGGTTTATAGTAAACTCCTATTAGTAATTTATTATTGTTTTTAGCGCCATGTATCTCTACCCACAGTGACTCCACATGTTCATGTCCCTCACTTATATCGTCACGGAGTGTGGTCTTTAGACCGGACTTTACATAAAGGCAGACCCCTCCCCCTCTCAAATTTTGACGATCTTTTCTAAACAGACTGTAACCCTGCACATTAACTGCCCAGTCATAGCTATCATCCAGCCATGTCTCAGTTATTCCCACTATGTCATAGTCCTCCTCACACATCACTAATTCCAGTTCACCAGTTTTATTAGTCAGGCTTCTGGCATTAGTATACATACATTTGAGAGGTTTATGTATATTTTTTACTCTACACCTTTCCTTCTGAACTGTTTTAGTCCCTCCTTCCATTCCTCCCCCAGTCTCACTACCTTGCCCCCGGTCTCTATCTGCACTATCTTCCCATTCTATAACATAATTACCCTCCCCCCCAGTCCCTAGTTTAAACACTCCTCCAACCTTCTAGCCATCTTACTCCCCAACACAGCTGCCCCTTCCCCATTGAGGTGCAGCCCGTCCCTACGATAGAGCCTGTAGCCGACAGAGAAGTCAGCCCAGTTCTCCAGGAACCCAAACCCCTCCTTCCTACACCAGTTTTTCAGCCACTTGTTAATTTCCCTAATCTCCCGCTGCCTCTCTTGTGTGGCCCGTGGTACAGGTAGTATTTCGGAAAATACTACCTTTGAGGTCCTTGCCCTCAGCTTTTGACCTAAATCCCTGAAATCATTTTTAAGGACTCTCCACCTACCCCTAACTTTGTCATTGGTTCTGATATGGACCATGACCGCTGGATCTTCTCCAGCCCCTCCCAGTAATCTGTCAACCCGATCCGCGATGTGTCGAACTCTAGCGCCAGGAAGACAGCACACTGTTCGGCGATCACGGTCTTTGCGACAGATTTCCCTAATAATTGAGTCTCCCACTACCAGCACCTGTCTGGCCTGCCCTGCTCTCCTGGGCCCCTGCTTACCGGAGCTGACATTCCCCTGACTGGCAGAGGAAGTGTCTGGCTGCGGCAGTGCCATCCCTGGACTGACATCCCCCTCATCTGCCAAACGTGCAAACTTGTTGGGGTGCGTCAGATCAGGGCTAGCCTCCCTGACACTCTTCCCTCTACCCCGCTTTCTTAATGTTACCCAGCTAGCTACCTCACTTTCCTCAGCCTCCTCTCTGTCACCCTCCCCCTCATCTACCCCAAAGAGTGCTTGCTCGGTGAGAAGCAAACTCTTTTGCAAATTGTCAATGCCTCTCAGTGTTGCAATTTGCCCATTTAGAGACTCGATTTGCGATTCCAAACGGGTAATTTGCTCACATCTTGAACAGAAATATGCACCCTTGAACTCCTGTTCCAGGACTGCATACATCATGCAAGATGTGCACTGGACTGCGTTGTCAATTGTGCAACACATACTAAATGGGGATTACACCAGCAAAGCAAAAAATACAATATAATGTAGTACTAAGAAACTGGCTAATTACAGTCCCCCACTGAAGTCCCTGAATCTAAAGTCACTTAATCTTAAGTCACACTTACGCAACCACACTTAAATCAACCACGTGTCGCGGTCAAACTCGCGTTATATATCTCCTTATATAACTAAATACAGATGCAGCTCACTACACCAGCCTGGTTTGTTTCCCGGCCCTGGATAGGTGTATAGTGTGAATCCAGCACAGTGATATATAATGTGCCACTCAGAGCTGCGTGTGCGCGCATGTAGCAGAGCTGTGTATGTAAAATTTGCAAAAACCCTGATGCTCTCAAAAAGAGCAAGCAATATAAAACATTGCAGTTTGATACCTTTTACCCCTTAAAGACCGGGCCCATTTTCATTTTTACATTAGCCATAATCTTTTTATTTTTCCATTCACATAGTCATATGAGGGCTTTTTTTTGTGTGGGACAAGATGCATTTTTAAATGTCGCCACTTAATTTACCATGTATTGTATCAGAAAGCAGGAAAAAAAAAAATTCTTTAGGAGTTAAAAAAATAAAAACCACACAATTCCGCCAAGGTTTTGACATCACGGCGTTCACTAAAAATGACGCCTTTATTCTGCGGCTCAATACGATACAAAATTTGTATAGTTTTTATTTGGTTTAATTACTTTAAAAAAGTACTTTTCTATATTTCGTGGCTGCAGGTGGGACAAGGGTGGGGCTTGCAGCAGAACATGGGTGGGGCCTGTAATGGGGGCCCTTGATTTATTTTGCATGGGGGCCCTGAGGGTTCTCAGTCCGCCCCTGGCCAGGTTCTGGATTTACAAAGGGGAAGACACCCAAATCAAACCCCCCAGAATCCCTCCCCCGCCCATCCTAGTAGTTAGTGGGAAAACACCAGCATAAAACTGTTTAAGCCCCTAAATTCTAGATGTACTGTAGCTTGTGGTACACTATGCAAAAATCACAAAGGCTTCCCTAGGTCCCAGCTCAGACAATCACTCAGAAAGGGCAGACAGCAGGGCTCTCCTCAATAAGAACATGTTGTTGGTTTAAGTACAAGAACAAGAGGGATGTCTTTGTACTGACCACAGTTCACAGTAACAGCAGCTCCCCTGCCCAAGGTATTATCACTGCAACCAAACTAGACTGCATTCTGGACTACAATATGCACATGGAGCCATAAAGTGCCATGTGGAAAACTAAGGTGTGGTACAGATGGCACAGTGTAATGCTTATGTTTTATTTCGATTTGCAGGCCAGATGGAAACATTCCTTCATATTCTAATTTTTGGTACGCAGGAAGGGGAGTACTTCTGGCAGTGGCAATACCCATATTGTACCAGGGCAACATTTGCCTGATGAAGTCCCTCAAACAGCAAGGACGGGAAGAACCCAAAAAAAATTCTGTGGAGCCTGCCCTGGTAAATCTGGCCTCTGCATAAAGCAGGGGTGCACAACCTGCGGCTCAGGGGCCACATGTGGCCCTTCATACCATTCTGTGCAGCCCCCAACCATCTGGTAACAGATATGTATGCCTATGTCTTGTGGCTGCTCACATGTATTTTTCATGTATTTCTCCTATTAGATGGGAGTCCTGGAAGTGTAACTAGACATTATTGGTATATAATGTGTGTTCAATATGCCATAAGTAAAATATTTCAATTGTTAATACATCTTTAAATTTTATTTTCGGCCCTCGTCATTGGTTCAGTCTGACAATGTGGCCCCCAACCAGGAAACGTTGTGCACCCCTGGCATAAAGGATTTCTGCAAAGTGAACCACACGTCCAAGCATTATTAATCTTATCCTTTTTGTACCCTGTAATTTTGCCACCTTATGACACTGTAATATACTCAGCCCTACAGTGTGTGTGTGTCTACAGCAGTTTACAACCTTGTATGTAGTGTTGCCATATACAGGAGAAAATGGATAAGAAACAATGGGGTGCTTTTTCTCCTTTAACCCTGTGAAAATGAAAAATGTGCAGCTAAAACAGCATTTTTTTTTTTTATTGTAAACATTTTTACAGCCAAGGGTTTCTAAATTCTAAGAAACACCAACAGATGTAGTAGAGTTAACACTCATGCTTTGAGACTTGCTATTTAAACTAAACGTGTTAAGCAAATACAATAGAGGGAGGGAGGGGGGCCGGGGGGCGCACACTGTGCCACCAATGAAAAGAATACAATAGAGGGAGGGAGGGGGGGCCGCACACTGTGCCACCAATGGAAAGAATACAATAGAGGGAGGGGGGGCCGGGGGAGTATGCCCCCTGCTGCCTGGCAGCCCCTGATCTCTTATAGGGGGCTATGATATGGACAATTAACCCCTCAGGTGCCGTTATTTGTACGGATCACAGCCCCCCTGTAAGAGATCAGGTGCTGCCAGGCAGCAGGGGGCAGTCATGTACACAGTTCATAGTATATTCTAACTAGAAGCGTCCCCATCACTATGGGAACGCTTCTGTGTTAGAATATACTGTCGCAACGGAGTTTTCACAAACTGAAAAAGCTTTTATGCAGACGGATCTTCGGATCAGTCTGTATGAAAGTAACCTACGGCCACGGATCACGGACGCAGATGCCAATCTTGTGTGCATCCGTGTTCTTTCACGGACCCATTGACTTGAATGGGTCCGTGAACCGTTGTCCGTCAAAACAATAGGACAGGTCATATTTTTTTGACGGACAGGAAACACGGATCATGGATGCGGCTGCAAAACAGTGCATTTTACGATTTTTGAAAGTCAATGGGTCCACGAAAAAAAAACGGAAAACGACACAACGGCCGTGTGCATGAGGCCTTAAGCGTTTGTGTGTTAAAGAGAACCTTTCACCAGAATACATGTATTAAAATAGTTATATTACCTTACAGTGCGGCCCCCAGTGATGTATTTCCGCTTTTTTAAATGTATTTCTTTAAAAGGACCCCCCTTTCGTCCGCTGTGGTCCCAGTTTGTTTTGGCCCCCCTTTCAACTAGACGGTTATCTTCTCTATGGCTGCAAGCGTATCCAATCAGAGCGTCCTGCTCTTAGCCATCCCGAGCCGTGCGCCATCTTGGAGTCCCTTAGCTGACTAACATCATGCTCGCTTGCCTAGGGGGAGTATTAGTAAAGGTTGAACAAGTTGCTCGTTTTCTAGGGTTGTTTTTTATACTTACCCACAGGATGCTGCTGTGATGCTCTCCGCCGGGGACTGCAAGATGGCACGCAGCTCAGGGAGTGTAAAAGCTCAAGTTCTTGCAAATCTCACGAGAACTTGAGCTCCTTCTCCCTGGCTAAGAGCGGGGTGCTCTGATTGGATGCACTCGCAGCCAGGGAGAAGATAACCGCGCCCAGAACAAATTCAAGTCCCCGCCTAGTTGAACCGAATCGCCTCATTGGCATATGAGGCGCCAGAACAAACGGGGACTACAGCAGACGAAAGGGGAAGGGGGGGCCTTTGAAGAAGAAAAAAAAAAATATATAAAAGCGGAAAAGACATCACTTGTGGGCCACACTGTAAGGTAATATAACTATTTCAATACATGTATCTCTTTATATGTCCTCTTTAACCCTGCTACATCTGTATTGGCCCAAAGCACTCATGTATACCCCTTGAAAAAAATTCCCTGAGGGTTTAGTTTCCAAAATGGGGTAACTTTTTAGGGGTTTCTACTGTACGGCAACCATCAGGGTATTTTCAAATGTGACATCTGAAACCATCCCAGAAAAATATCTGCCCTCCAAAAGCCATATGGTAGTTCCTGTTCTGCGCCCTGCAGTGTGCCCATAAAGTAGTTTACAGCCACATATGAGGTGTTTCTGTAAATTGCTGAATTAGGGTAATCGATATTGACTCCAATAGTTGCACAGGCAAAATATCCAGCATGTCAGTAGTAGTAAAATCATGCAAGATTTATTTTTAATTCAGACGCATTTCAGACTATATTCCTTAGTCATAGCATGACAATGTCCCCAAATATATACACAGAAGATAATTGGTAAACCACAACACAGCACTCAACAAATACTGAATAATGATAACTGCACAAGATGGGAGTGGAGGAAATAAAGAACCAGCAGGATATTAAATGAAACAGTTGCAAATCCACATGTATCATACAGCAAGCTGTGTAATCATATCTTCTCCACTGTAACAGCAGTCAGGAAATGCAAAATTTTAATAATAGATATGCCAGATGACATGGCAGAATGTTAGATAAAACAGAAGAAAACTGTGAAATCATTAGTAACAGTACAACAAATATGAATGATGATTCACGCCATGGGGGCTTCACTGTATCCTGTTTAAAAATCCAGTATGCTTCATGTGTTAAAAAAGGTTTCAGTCCCCTCCAAGCTAGATTTTTTTTTTAAGGTGGTTTTCTGGGAATTTTATATTGATGACCTATCTTTAGGATTCAAGTGAATGAGCTGCAATACCAGACGCAGCCACTATACAATATATGGCACTGTGCTTGGTAATCTGTAAAATGAGCGCAGCACTCACGTGAGCATTGATGAGTACAGTGGCCTCTTCAAACAGCTGATCGGAAGGGTGCAAACAGTTGAACCCCTGATGAATTGATAATCATGAGCTATCCTGACAGGTCATCAAAATAAAATTCCCTGATAGCCTCTTTAACCACCTGTTTTGCCCGAGTCCAGCTCGGGCAGCAGGGAAAGTAGCTAACTGTTCTGCCCGAGCTGGGCTTGGACAGAAAGTGGAGTGGGGAGGGCTGCTTTAGATGCTGCTATCTCATGAATGGTAGCAGCTTGAACATGCAACTGATCTTGTTTGAAAGCTGACATTTCAGGCTTTCATACAAGACAATATGACTAGAGTTGCACCGGGTATTGGTTTCGATATCCAATCGATACTTTTAGACCCGGAGGGATACGATACCGGGTCGAACTATTTAACGATACTAGCCTGCGCAGCCTAGTATCTTTTCGAGAACATGGTATGTGGTGCTCTCAGCACATGCCATGTTCTCCTCAGCAGCACAGAGGAGAAGGAGGCAGTCCCTCCCCCCTGTGCCGCTGCCACCAACGGACTGATAGCAGGGAGGAGCCGTGGCCACTGCGCCACCAATGAATATAATTAACATATTAATTTAAGTGTAGGCAGCGGGTGCTGGCAGCGCTAGTACATACCCGGCCCCCGCCCGCTTTGACATGGCACTGCAATCCCAGGCAATTAACCCCTAAGGTGCCACACCTGAGGGATTAATTGTCAGGCATCGCAGCGCCATTTCGAAGCGGGCGGGTGTCGGGTATGTGATACCGCTGCCTACACTTAAGTTAATGTGTTAATTATATTCATTGGTGGCACAGTGCACCCTCAACCCCCCAGTATTATAACTACTGGCAGTGGCCACAGACATCCCCCCCCATTGTTATATTGATTGGTGGCAGTGGCAACAGGGTCCCCTCCCCTCTTCATTGGTGGTGCAGTGGTAGCTTCTGATCGGAGCCCCAGCAGTGTAATTGCAGGGCTCCGATCGGTTACCATGGCAGCCAGGATGCTACTGAGGCCCTGGCTGCCATGGTAAGCTCTCTGCTGCCGTGTGCACAAAGCAAAGGGCAGCAGGGAGAGTATGAAGTCCTATTCACCCTAATAGATCTGTATTGGGGTGAATAGGACAAGGGATTAAAAGATCCCAGGTTCTAGCCTCTAAGGGGGCTAATAGTAAGTAAAAAAAAATTTAAAAAAAATAAACTACTACAAGTTTAAATCACCCCCTTTCCTAATTTTACATATAAAATATATAAACAATAAAAAAAATAAACATATTCACCATGTCCAAAAAAGTGCGAACTACTAAAATATCTCTTATGCGGTGGATAGCATAACAAGCCGGACGTTCCATAAAATGCAGAACGCATGTGGGTTTTTTGGTGTTTTATTTTTTTCACGTGGTATTGAATGGTATAGAGTATCTCAATACTTTTTTATGGTATCGAAATCAAATCTAAATTTTGGTATTGTGACAACCCTAAATATGACAGCTAAATTCCAAGCAACAGAGGAGAAATCACTGTTAGAAATAGAAGCGTATGTAAAACCTGCTTTTACTTTCAGTTGTATTCACAGCATCCCGATTTCTATCAATCAGTGATACCTTCCCATGTACTTAACATATTTCTGTCATTCTGGTATTGTCTGAAAGCTTTCAAGCCAAACAAAGCCCATAACGCTATCTGGTACCAACCCAGAGATATGAGCAGATAAAGTACTTAGTTACTCAGGATTAGAGCATGTTCTGACTACTTGAATATACACCCCTATGGGTAAACTGTTGATGGTGTGCCTGGGTGACTGTTCATGGCATGTAAAATGGAGTTGCCTGATATGGGTTTACGAACAGGTAATAGTTAATGGTGCCTGAAGTGCCATCTTCCTGTTATGTCTAGAAATGTTATAGAAGAGACTTAGTGATGTTATGTTAGTTGTAGGTTATTTTCATTCAGATAATCCAGAAAGGATTTTACTCTCCAAATGCCTCCAATGCCCCTACCAAATGAGGAGCATACAGTCTAACTATTTTTTATACCATGCAATAACGATAAGGAATGGATTATGATCCCTATAGAAGATATGCTCCTCCCATCAAGCAACATAAATTTACAATAAAGGGTGAACATTTAACTCCCATGGGACATCCAAGCACCTGGAGATAGAATACCTCATCAAATGCAAAATAAGGCATTTAAAAAAAAGTTACATCAAAGATATATTGTCTAAGGTCCAGAGAAAAGGTGCTATATCGAGTGAGATGGTCACTAAGTGCCACCAGAGCTGGTCATGGGGGATAGATGAATATAAGGACATAATATTACAGGTCAACCAGCTAGAATAACATGACCATGGTTCAGAATTCATGATCTTTAGCACATTCTTAGAATCTTTAAATAACCAGGTACCTGTGTAACCAAGGGTTGCAAAAGATCATCAAACCATTCCCCTAGATTTTCAGTTACAGATCCTATCTGAAAAACTATAGGGTTGAAAGTTAGAAGAAACATTTTTGCGCGATTTGGTAAACCATACTGGAATACGATCTCGTTGCTTTATATCAGTGAGACCAAGTACAACACCATTAACAAGGATTCCTCTGAAATATTGATGCAAGGAGCAGGGTCAGTTGTTGCAATACGTTTTAGAGTCATTAAACATATATTTAGTTTCTCTATCACACAAAGCACCATCCAAAACAACTGAACCTCCTTTGTTTGCTTTCCAGCTGATGATGTATGTTATCTTTCAGATGCTTCATTGCTCGTTGTTTATTTGAAGATATATTATGTGGTATGTCTGTTGGCGATGTATAAAGTCCCTTCAATCGATCCATGACTGTTGCCTGAAAGCCATCCATAGCTGGAACACTGGAGTGTACCGGGTAAAATGTGGAATTAGGGATTTTAGTTCTGTGTTGTTTTTTTTTGTTGTTTTTTTTGGGTCAATTTTACAGCACAATACACTGCATAGTGGCTGCGCTTGGTATTGCAACTCGGCCTCATTCACTCGAATCCTAAATATAGGTCATCAATATCAAATTCCAAGATAACCCCTTTAATAAACTCCAACATGTATGGAACTGGAAAAAAAACCTTTTGCTAACATGTGAAGCATACAGGATATTTAAACTGGACAGTGAAGGCCCATGGTGTGAATCATTGTTCAGATTTGTTGTACTGGTACTAATGAGTTTGCTGTATGATATATGTGGTTTTGCTTCTGTTTCATCTAACATTCTGCTGTTTTTAACTCCTTCCCTGCCATGGCATCTGGTGCAATTATTATTATTCAGTATTCCCTGTGCTGTCAGGGGAGAAGTGTGATGTGGTTTACCAATTATCCTATGCGTATATATTTGGGGACATTGCCCCAACATACATGCTACGACTAAGGGCTACACTATAGTCCAAAACGCTTCAGTGTTAAACGATGTGCCCATCTGGATTTTAATTATTGAAGAAATAAAGCTTACAGGATTTTACTACTAATGACATTCTGGATTCTTTGCCCATGCAAACAATTTGATTCACTGCATCTGGGAGTCACCCCTGGGTTTCTGTGAAGCTCTGCATTACACAGGGAGTGCTGCCTGAGGAGGTGAGTTGTGAACCTAGCTTTCAATAATTAACAATGAGGTATTTTTTTGCTGTTAAAACCTTTTATAATAAAAAATAATAAACCTTTTTTTCATGGAATATCTTAAAGATTTAAACTCCGTTTTGAATAACTTGTGGGGTGTAGTTTCTAAAATGTGGTCACCTATGGATGGCTTCTATTATGTAGGCCCCTCAAACTTACTTCAGAACTGAAAAGGTCCTTTTGGTATTTTCTTGAAAATGTGAAAAAATGCTTCAAATTTTTGCAGAATTTTCTGTAAAATTTCAGAATTCATAAATAAAGGTGACACATAGGCGCAAATTTACCACTAACATGAAGTACGATGTGCAACGAAAGAATAATGGCAGAATGGCTTTCCAAAGGAATTACCACAGAATGACACAGGTCAGTTTTGCACAATTAGGCTGTCAGAATGGGGTTAAAAGCTGCAACATAAATTGACATGTTGTGGATTTTAAATCCACACCGTTTTTCAATTTCCAAGGCATTTAATTCCACAGCATGTGGATAAAATTTCATAAAAATCTCATGCACTTTCCTGCTAATGTAAATGGTGCAGATTTTCTGCCAGCAATATCGCAGTGGAAAATCCACAGTGTGTATCCCATGTGAACATACACTAATAAAGTGTATTAGGCCATAATAATAATAATAATAATGAAAGTACACAATTTTTAATTGAAATGGTATCCAGTGCCTTGATTTATTTTGAATTAATTACAAAAGAGGGCATGATAATACAGCACATTTGTCAAGAAACAATTATGATTAGTGCACAAAATAAAACACCATGACACAAAGAAAATGCATGTATCCCTAACTAATAAAACATGAGGACATGCAGTAGACTGCAAAGCTCCTGAGCATTCATTACACTTTACAATATACATTAAGGTTCTCAGAAGAACTGTCCATGAATCCCAACACCATGTGACTCAGGAAAGGAAAAAAAAAAAACATGCATGATTACACAAGGACATTGCTTGCATATGCAGACTTAAATCCTCCAAACACCAGTCCTTTTCAACACATGTGTAGTAATTTGAGAGGAATAGAAAAAACAATCTCTTCTAAAATGTGGTAGTAAACAATTCATGACAACACTGTTTCATATCAGTTCCCAGGTATCACAATCAGATGAACCATGACTTAAAAAGGTATTCAAATGTATTTCAAAGTTGTTGTTTTTACCAAGATATTAAATAAAATCAGATTTCATTTCTCTCTTCTTGTTAATTTAAAGCTATTCTGAAATGTTTCTTGAAAAGGTTGAAAAATAGAGAGAGAAGATCGTAATGCAGTTTCACCATAGCACCGAGAGAATTCATGTCCTCAGCTTATGTTTATGGCAGCAGCATTTGGCCCATTACACTGCTGTGCAGAATTCTTCTGACATCTCTGATCTGTAAATGCCTGAGAGGTGCCCGGATCCATTCTTGAGTTTGAAATATAGAAAGCACATTGTCAACATAATGTTCACAGTATATGGATGGCAAGGTCCCTAAAAGCCAGCAGGCTGGGTAAGATTGCCTACACTAGTCTCGTTCAAGTGAAATAAAGTTTGATTATCAGGCTCTTCATTCGTTGGACTTGTGACCCTTGGACGCTTGTTCATTTGCGGGTCCTCTGTGTCGTTCAAAGCAGCTCCAGTACTGACAGACTTGGGAAAATAAAAAGCAACAAGACGTAAGTGTAAATAATATTTACATGAGTGTAAAGTATTAATAATGCTTTTTTGCCATGTTAAAGTAAATGAGTCATCAGAAAATAACCTATTGTGTAAAAAAAGTTTTTCTGTTGTGTATCTATATTTAAACAAAAACCATAAACTCTGCATTTTTCACACATTACTGTCCGTCTGATTCTCAGCATATTTGCCGGGTTGTGGCTGGATCTAGAATCCGGAAATGACGGATCCGGAGAACTACGGCAGACTGTTCTCTGCCAAAACAGCTTGCTGCAGTTACCTACTTATCTTTCATTCTAATCGTGCCTGTAATGATATCACCTCTGTCTCTGTGTATATGTCGCAGGGAAATTATGAAAATGGAGATTTGATCAAATCCCTAAGGGAGATTCATGGAAGATGATGTTCCCTAAAGAAAGTGAGTGATTTGATCATCAAATCCCTTAACTGTTTTAGTGAAAAGTTTAATATTTTTGATAATATTATTATTAATAATAATAATATGAAATAATATTGTAAGAAATAGGTACTGATATTTTTTAAAAAACAAAGGATATTTTTTAGTGAAACGTTAACCCCTTAAGGACTCAGCCCTATTTCACCTTAAGGACTTGGCCATTTTTTGCAAATCTGACCAGTGTAACTTTAAGTGCTCATAACTTTAAAACGCTTTGACTTACCCAGGCCGTTCTGAGATTGTTTTTTCGTCACATATTGTACTTCATGACACTGCTAAAATTGGGTCAAAAAAGTGAATTTTTTTGCATAAAAAATACCATATTTACCAAAAATTTAGAAAAATTAGCAAATTTCAAAGTTTCAGTTTCTCTACTTCTGTAATACATAGTAATACCCCCAAAAATTGTGATGACTTTACATTCCCCATATGTGTACTTCATGTTTGTAGCATTTTGGGAATGATATTTTATTTTTTGGGGATGTTACAAGGCTTAGAAGTTTAGAAGCAAATCTTGACATTTTTCTGAAATTTACAAAAACCCAATTTTTAGGGACCACTACAGCTCTGAAGTCACTTTGCGAGGCTTACATAATAGAAACCGCCCAAAAATGACCCCATTCTATAAACTACACCCCTCAAGGTATTCAAAACTGATTTTACAAACTTTGTTAACCCTTTAGGTGTTGCACAAGAGTTATTGGCAAATGGGGATGAAATTTGAGAATTTCATTTTTTTGCCTAATTTTCCATTTTAACCCATTTTTTCCACTAACGAAGCAAGGGTTAACAGCCAAACAAGACTGTATCTTTATTGCCCTGACTCTGCCGTTTACAGAAACACCCCATATGTGGCCGTAAACTACTGTACGGGCACACAGCGGGGCGTAGAGTGAAAGGTGCGCCGTATGGTTTTTGGAAGGCAGATTTTGCCGGACAGTTTTTTTGACACCATGTCCCATTTGAAGCCCCTGATGCACCCCTAGAGTAGAAACTCCATAAAAGTGACCCCATCTAAGAAACTACACCCCTGAAGGTATTCAAAACTGATTTTAGAAACTTTGTTAACCCTTTAGATGTTGCACAAGATTTAATGGAAAATAGAGATACAATTTCAAAATTTCACTTTTTTGGCAGATTTTCTATTTTAATATTTTTTTTCCAGTTACAAAGCAAGGGTTAACAGCCAAACAAAACTCATTATTTATGGCCCAGATTCTGTAGTTTACAGAAACACCCCATATGTGGCCGTAAACTACTGTACGGCCACACAGCAGGGCGTAGAGTGAGAGGTGCGCCGTTTGGTTTTTGGAAGGCAGATTTTGCTGGACTGGTTTTTTGACACCATGTCCCATTTGAAGCCCCCCTGATGCACCCCTAGAGTAGAAACTCCATAAAAGTGACCCCATCTAAGAAACTACACCCCTCAAGGTATTCAAAACTGATTTTACAAACTTTGTTAACCCTTTAGGTGTTGCACAAGATTTAATGGAAAATAGAGATACAATTTCAAAATTTCACTTTTTTGGAAGATTTTCCATTTTAATATTTTTTTTCCAATTACAAAGCAAGGGTTAACAGCCAAACAAAACTCATTATTTATGGCCCTGATTCTGTAGTTTACAGAAACACCCCATATGTGTTCGTAAACCGCTGTACGGGCAAACGGCAGGGCGCAGAAGGAAAGGAATGCCATACGGTTTTTGGAAGGCAGATTTTGCTGGACTGTTTTTTTTGACACCATGTCCCATTTGAAGCCCCCCTGATGCACCCCCAGAGTATAAACTCCAAAAAAGTGACCCCATTTTAGAAACTAGGGGATAGGGTGGCAGTTTTGTTGGTACTAGTTTAGGGTACATATGTTTTTTGGTTGCTCTATATTACACTTTTATATGTGGCAAGGTAATAAGAAATAGATTTTTTGGCACGTTTTTTTTTTTTTTGTTATTTACAACATTCATCTGACAGGTTAGATCATGTGGTAATTTTATAGAGCAGGTTGTCACGGACGCGGCGATACCTAATATGTATACAATTTTTTTTTATTTATGTAAGTTTTACACAATGACCATTTTTAAAACAAAAAAAATGTTTTAGTGTCTCCATAGTCTAAGAACCATAGTTTTTTCAGTTTTTGGGCGATTATTTTAAGTAGGGTCTCATTTTTTGCGGGATGAGATGACGTTTGATTGGCCCTATTTTGGGGTGCACATGACTTTTTAATCGCTTGCTATTACACTTTATTGTGACGTAAGATGACAAAATGGCTTTTTTTACACCGTTTTTATTTTTATTTTTTTACGGTGGTCACCTGAGGGGTTAGGTCATGTCATATTTTTATAGAGCCGGTCGATACGGACGCGGCGATACCTAATATGTATACTTTGCTTTATTTATTTAAGTTTTACACAATGATTTTATTTTTGAAGCAAAAAAATCATGTTTTAGTGTTTCCATAGTCTGAGAGCCATAGTTTTTTCAGTTTTTTGGCAATTATTTTGGCAATTAATTTGGTACTATTTTGGCGTACATGCGACTTTTTTGATCACTTTTATTACCTTTTTTGGGAAGTAAGGTGGGCAAAATTTCAATTTCCTAATAGTTTTTTTTTTTTTTTTTTTATGGCGTTCACCGTGCGGGGAAAGTAACATGACTGTTTTATAGATCAGGTCATTACGGACGCGGCGATACCAAACATGTGTAGGGAATTTTATTTTTTTCATTTTTATTCAGTGATAAATGTTTTTTTTTTGATTTTTACTTTTTTTTCACTTTTTTTTTGACCCAGACCCACTTGGTTCTTGAAGATCCAGTGGGTCTGATGTCTGTATAATACAGTACAGTACAATATATATTGTACAGTACTGTATTTTACTTACACTTTGTCTGAACAGATCTATGCTTTCAGCACAGATCTGTTCAGAACCATGGACAGCAGGATGCCTGAGACGGCGTCCTGTTGCCATGGGAACCTTCCCCGTCTGCTCAGTAGTGGTCAGAACTGCGCAGACGGGGAAGGGTAAGGACGGGGCTTCGGGGGGCTGCCTGGGAGCTCTCTCCCTCTCCATTCGGGGGGCTGCAAAGGCACTGCAGCCCCCCGATGGGAGAGGGAGGGAGCTACTTCTTAGTGTTAACTTTTTCCATACAGCGGTCCGTACGGACCGCTGTATGGAAAGGGTTAAACGGCTGACATCGCATCACCGATGTCAGCCGTTTATACCACGGTGCCAGCAATGTGCTGGCACCCTGGTATACCCACTCTACACCAACGAATTTTCAAGGGGAGGCGGGCAGGGGATCGCGATCCCGCCTGCCGCACCGCCCGCCTCCCGCACCGCCCACAACTCCCCCCCCTGCACCACCCGCCGGCCAAAAATCATGCAGGGGTGCAGGGGGGAGGTAAAATCTATATTTGAGGTACACTAAAGTTTCTGATCCCCGCGGTCAGGGACCGCAGGGGTCAGAAACTGCAAAAAGCGCAGCAAACCGCAGGTCTGAATTGACCTGCGGTTTGCGGCGATCGCCGATAGGGGGGGGTCACATGACCCCCCCTGGCGTTGTCACAGGATGCCGGCTGAATGATTTCAGCCGGCATCCCGTTTCCATTAACCCCCGCGGCGCCGGAATCTGCATTTAAAGTCAGGACGTACCGGTACGCCCTGAGTCCTTAAGGACTCGGGAAATAGGGCGTACCGATACGCCCTGCGTCCTTAAGGGGTTAAACATTTTTAGCGAATGTAATAAATATTGTTAATTCATTTTTATTAAAACACGTTGTCGATTTGTGGCATCTTGAGTTACAAAGTATGTTACTTTTTTTATAGGCACATCTTTTTGTTTTACATTGTATTTTAGATTGTTCACAAGAACACTTCTTAAATCCTTGACCTCCAAATAAGGATAATTCTCCTGCAATCTCACGCAGACTTAGGTTAGTTTGGGGAACTGTTTCGGTAAATGTTGTAGTAGCTATTTGAAGAGCGTGTCTAGGTAGCCAATCTTTTATAATTCCAACTGAGGTACCAATTTGGTATAAATTATTTTTTATATCTAATACGACCCCCACAATGTTATTTCCATCTAATGGGCCTCTAGCTACCTTAGGTACATATACCAAAACTGTGGAATCCACTAACACGTCTTTTTAAATTTCTTCAAATAAACTTTTCATTTTTTCAGCTGATCTTTTCAGGTGTTTTGCAGCATTTTTGGCATAAATAGCATATTTTCGATCCATATCCTTCTCCTACTGTATCTTCACATATTGCGTGCAACAGATTTTTATCAAATCTCCATTTTCATAATTTCCCTTAGGGATCTGATCAAATCTCCATTTTCATCATTTCCCTGCGACATATATATAAGACAGAAATCACCATTAAAAATAGGTGATTGTCACAGCTTATCTAGTCTTTCCTTCTATAATCACCTCTGCACAGTTCACAGAGCATGCCTAGAAAACGCTCCCATCACTGTGTCTATGGCTCATGGGGTTGCTGTAAAGCATTTTTCCAAATGCTTTCTGAATGCTGTTAAAGCATTTGGAAAATGTTCAGAAAGAGAATTGAAAAAAATCTGCATTCAGAAAATAAAAACAGATTAGAAAAAAAAAAGAAGAAAGGAAAAAAAGATTTATGTTGCTATCCGGTTTTAACTGGCAGATAAAATTTTCGATGACACATTTCCTTTCATTTCAGAACCTCAAGTTGCTTTCACGTTTTCCATTTTGATGAACTGTCTGAAGCCAATGTTATGAGCGAATCAAAGGAGAAGTATATCAGAGATATTTTTTTTTTTAACGCACTATTTTACCATCCAAAATCTCCATCAAATCGGCAGATGAGAAAACGCCCTCACAAATTGATAGCTTTTCAATACTCATGATTTTCTGTACACAAAAGAGGGTTATTTACTAAGGCCAGAATTTTAGACGCTGGTCTTAATAAACCCTATACCTGACGGTGAATCCACTGAAATTATGGAGAGGCTTGAGCCTCTTCATAACTTTGGCAGGATCCACCATTTCAGAGTAGTCTTACATTTTTAGACCTTTTTCTACGCGTAGAAACAGGCGTAGAAAATGGTAAATGAGACTGGCCTGCTGGCCGTCCTCTCCCTGCCACTCCTATTTTTTTTAGACCTGGCGTGAGAGAGTGAAGGTCGCAGACTGTGGCGCAAGGAATTGTTGCGCTGCAATCTGCGCCTCTAATACGCCTAATATAGGCATATTTCAGCTTCGCAAATGACCCCCAAAGTGCCTACAGAAATAAACTCCTATATAGATTGTCAGATTACTGCTGCTGTGAGGAAAATATGTTATCTAGTAATATAATAGAACATGTAGAATCAATTATCCCAATTCTACATGTACTATTATACTACTGGATAACATCTTTCCCTCACAGCAGCAGTGGACAGAATGACTACTACATTGTTCTCTTGATAGGCCCAGATAAAGATACCCACAGAAAAGAACTGCATTTATGAGTTTAACGCATGATATTCTAATTGAGTCAGTCATCCCCCTTCCCTCCCTTGTCCAGAAAAATGGTCTATGAAAATAATGTTGGCCATGGTAAAAGTCCAAAGAAATGTAAAATTACAAAAATACACAGAATATTCATTTATAGACTGTTAAGAAGTGATAACAGATGTGGATGGCAGTGTCCCGTAAAAAATCTAAATGCTAAAAGGATTATAAAGTATTTAAAGTAGTGTTTATTAACCTGTTAAGTACACAGGGTGTACCTGTACACCCTGTGTATTTCCGATCATCGCCGGGCGGTGATCGGAACAAGGTGCCTGCCGTGGAGCAGGAGAGAGAGAGGACCTCGGCTGTACTGTGAGGTTTTTTTTTTGTGGATCGGCTCACAGCTGAATGACCCTAGACCCCCACCAGGGGTGCTGAAGCTTGCCCCCCCCCCCCCCCCCCCACACACACATTTTTTGCACGTGTCCGGCTTTGGTTAGCGCATCCCCCACCTCATACCGCTGATCAGCACGTTTGAATCCATAATTTTATATTTTATTTTTTACACTTTTGGGGATTTTCTTTTTTTTTTTGTTAGTTTAGGCTACTTTCACACTGGCATTTCTGGGTCCGCTTGTGAAATTGCTTTCAAGGGGAGACTCCTTTTCCGCCAGTATGTTCCCTCAAAGCGGGCGAGGTATGGCGTGAAGCTGTACAAACTTTGTGAGAGTACTTCAGGGTGCACTTGCAAGTTTCGTGTGTACAAGGGGCGAGATTCCTGTATTGAACCCCCAGAATGTCCTCCCACTCTGGGTGTTAGCGGGAAACTTGTGGGGGACCTTATGTACCCACTTCTAGATAAGGGTTACCACCTGTACGTGGATAACTTTTATACTAGTATCCCCCTTGTTCCAGTCCCTCGCCACCAGATCCACGTCCGCTTGTGTGACCGGGCAGAAAAATCAACGCGGCCTCCCTACCCACCCCCTCCAGGTACCTATCCCCAGGGGCGAAACCCATGCCCTTACCAGTGGAAACCTGTTGCTGGTCAGATACAAGGAGAAGAGGAATGTCCTTGTACTGTCAACACTTCACGGTAACTGCATCACCCCTGTCCCTGTGCGAGGTACCGCAGCAACGGTCTTCAAGCCTGGTTGTATCGTCGATCGGTATATGGGAGTAGTTGATCTCTCGGATCAAGTCCTCAAGCCATATAATGCCATGCGCCAAACCCGGGCATGGTACAAAAAAGTTGCGGTCTACTTGGTACAGGTTGTCTTGTACAACTCTTTTGTGCTGTCCCGGAGCGCTGGTAACACAGGGAAATTCCTCCAGTTCTATAAGGCAGTCCTCAAGGCCCTGATCTTTTCTGACCGGGAAAAAGCAGGCCGGAGTACCTCGGGAACTGGAGGCGCCAGGATCGTCCCTGGCCAACACTTTCCAGGTGTGGTCCCCAAAAAAAGAGTGTGTCACAGGAGGGGGAAGGTATTTTTGGTCACCTTACATAAAAAAAAAAAAAAAAAAAGTGTAATAGCAAGCGATCAAAAAGTCATATGCCCCCTAAAATTGAGCCCATAAAACGTCCTCTCATCCCGCAAAAAATGAGCCCCTACCTAAGATAATCGGCTAAAAAAAACAAAAAAAAAAAACTGACAGACTAGGGATACTAAAATGTTTTTTTTTAATATAAAAAAGGATAAAACAGTGTAAAACCTAAAAACATTTTAAAAATAGACATATTAAGTATCACCGCGTCCATAAGAATCTGCTCTATAAAAAATATCCCATGATCTAACCCCTCAGATGAACACTGTTAAAAAAATAAAAGAAAAATGGTGCCAAAACAGCTATTTTTTGGCAAATTTTCCATTTTAATACGTTTTTTTCCAATAACAAAGCAAGAGTTAACAGCCAAACAAAACTTAATATTACCCTGATTCTGCAGTTTACAGAAACACCCCATATGTGGTCGCAAATTGCTGTATGACCAAACGGCAGGGTGCAGAAGGAAAAGGAACGCCGTATGGTTTCTGGAAGGTAGATTTTGATTACCTTTGTTTTTTGGCACCATGTCCCATTTGAAGAACCCCTGATGCACCCCTAGAGTAGAAACTCCATAAAAGTGACCCCATCTAAGAAACTACACCCTTTAAAGGTATTCAAAACTGATTTTACAAACTTTATTAACCCTTTAGGTGCTCCTCAACAGTTTATGGCAAATGGAGATGAAATTTCAGCATTTCTATTTTTGGTAACCTTGCCTCACAAAAATGTAATATAGAGCAACCAGAAATCATATGTACCCTACAAATAGTGCCAACAAAACTGCCACCTTATCCCGTAGTTTCCAAAATGGGGTCACTTTTATGGAGTTTCTACTCTAGGGGTGAATCAGGGGGGCTTCAAATGGGACATGGTGTAAATAAACCAGTCCAGAAAAATCTGCCTTCCAAAAACCACACAGCGCTCCTTTCTCTCTATGCCCTACCGTGTGCCCGTACAGTAGTTTACGACCACATATGGGGTGTTTCTGAAAACTACAGAATCAGGGCAATAAATATAGATTTTTGTTTGGCTGTTAATGGATTAAAATGGAAAATTTGACAAAAAAAAATTGAAATTCTTATATTTCATCTCCATTTGCCATTAACTCTTGTGGAACACCTAAAGGGTTAACAACGTTTGTCAAATCAGTTTTGAATACCTTGAGGGGTGTAGTTTCTAGAATGGGGTCATTTTTGGGTGGTTTCTATTATGCAAGCCTCACAATATGACTTCAGACCTGAACTAGTCCTTAAAAAGTGGGTTTTTGACAAGGTCAGAAATTTTAAAATTTGCTTCAAAACTTCAAGTCTTGTAACGTCCCCAAAAAATACAATGTAATTCCCCAAATGATCCAAACATGAAGTAGACATATTGGGAATGAGGTATTACTATTATAGAAGTAGAGAAATTGAACCTTGGAAATTTGCAAATTTTTCCAAATTTTTGGTAAAATTTGGAATTTTTTTAGAAATAAAAATGAAATTTTTTTTACTCCGTTTTACCAGTGTCATGAAGTACAATATGTAATGAAAAAAATCTCAGAATGGCCTGGATAAGTCAAAGCGTTTTAAAGTTATCACCACATAAAGTGACACTGGTCAGATTTGCAAAAAATGGCCTGGTACTTAAGGTGAAAATGAGCCCAGTCCTTAAGGAGTTATAGAAGAAAATTAAATAAAAAAAATTAACCCCTGTCAGAAGACTACAATTTTCGGGTTTTTCAGCCTGGAAACATCATTTTGCTGTGTGCATATTACTGATAATTGTCAAATTTAACTGCAGGGGCAGGTAAAGCACATAGCAACTATATGCTTCGCCTACACAGTGAAACCACTGCACTTAGCAGTAATTCACAAGTGAAATAATTAGTTCAGCAACCCTATGTATGGGCATCCTAAAATGGGTTGTGCAAAGAATTATCCTCTAGCTGCAATAGGGATAATGAAATGAACATGTAACATCCTCACCTCCATATCAACAAACTGTACTTTATGAGTGAGATTTCTAGGAATCAAAAGTAACACGCATGTGTTTTATTCCCTGCAGGAGATTAATACACTGCTCAAACCCACAATTTGCACATCCTCAGACAATCCAATTTCTTTAGATGTGTCTCCTGCAAGTAAGCCATATTGGCACCCAAGTGCTTCAGATGTTGTAGTAGCTTTATCTTCTTATTAGGAGTCCCACACCCCTTTTATATTCCACTTTCATTATGCATGTGACCTGTGTGCAAAGAGCCATCTTCAATTAAACCGCAATTATGGCTGTTCTAGAATTACTACCTCAAAGTCACTACATTTCTTCAGACCACAGAATGATATTAACCCAAAACTATTGGATAATCAAGTCACCAACAGAAGTTACTATCTAAATCCAAGCGCCCACCCTTACATATGAGTTATACAATAGATATTTCACAAAGAAAGAACTGCTACATAGTTCAAATTATGACTTAGGAAAGAGGTGAAACCTATAACCATTCAATCGATACAAAATGTTACCAAAAAAACTCCATGATTATGAGTGGCACATAAACCCTTCCTTTAGGGCCCTTGGCCTGTTTGACTTGTGTCGGGTTTTAGGGCTTTGTTTTTTTTCTCCATATAATGTTTCTCCAGATTGAGAAAATCCCAGTCCAGCTGAGAAGCTAGAGCTTTTGAAGACTGCGAAGGAGATCGGTCAGGTCACATACTTCTGCAGGTTCCTCTGCAGAATAAGTGGCAAAAAAACGCATGCACACAAACATATTTTTGGTCCTGATCTGATCAGCGTTATTTGCAGGTTGGGTTCGGACCCATTCACTTCATAGGATCACAAAATATGCGGAAAGCACACTGCTGTCCACATCCATATGTTCATTCCGTGGCACCTGCAAAACTATAGAACGCATTCTATTCTTGTTTGCATTATGGGATTTGTGTTTTGCGTACCGCAACAGTCAGGTGCAGGAGCATCCTTAAGGATTGCTGGGTAGACTAACTGAAATTTAATTTTCCTTTAGAAGATGCCAGAACAGATACAGTAAATGGGTCACCACCGTCAAGTAGTCAGCAAATAAGAGCACTGTATGGCCTTTTATCATCAATGGTTCCCTGGGATTTCTGTATGTCCTCATGATTTCCTCTTTATCAGTATAGTCTACATTGGGGAAAATAAGTATTTGATACACTGGCGGGGTTTGCAAGTTTTCCCACCTACAAAGAATGGAGGGGTCTGTAATTGTTATCGTAGGTACTCTTCAACTGAAAAAATCCTGAAAATCACATTATATGATTTTTAAATAATAAATTTGCTTTTTATTGCATGAAATCAGTTTTTCTATTGTATCAAATGCTTAACTTGATATTGGTTACAGAAACCTTTGTTTGCAATTACAGAGGTCAGATGTTTCCTTTAGTCCTGGACCACGTTTGCACAACCTGTAGCAGGGGTTTTGGCCCACTCCTCCATACAGATCTTCTCCAGATCTTTCAGGTTTCGGGGCTGTCGCTGGGCTACATTGAGTTTCAGCTCCCTCCAAAGATTTTCGATCTACGCCACTCCAGGACCTTAAAGGGAGTCTTTCACCTAAAATGACCATTATACACCACAAACATCGTGATATCCATTACATTCCCCATATTATAATCTTACCTTTCATATTGCTGTCCATCACCTATTTTCTCGTAAAAATGCCTTTATTCCATATGCTAATTAGGTTCTGAAGGTGCCCAAGGGTGGCGTTTATGCGGCCGGTGCCCATGCCCCACGTCGCTGTTCAAATCTAACCCCTCCCCTTTCACCCCTCTGGCCCGCCCTAGGTTCTTCAGATTCCATCCTCCCGTCATTGACAAATCTGGCACCTGTGCCGTTCAACATAATCCTCGCGCCTGCGCACTCCATTACCCACTAGGGCAGAGGGAGCAGAGCGTTTAATGCGCATGCGCTGGCCCGTTCATCCCAATCTTGCGGCAGTTTACTTCCGCCGGCTAGATCGGGAGGTACAGGCCGGCATGGGCACCGGCCGCATAAACGCCGCCCCTGGGCACCTTCAGAACCTATTTAGCATATTGAATAAAAGAGTTTTTAATAGAAAATAGGCGATGGACGGCAATATGAAAGGTAAGATTATAATATGGGGAATGTAATGGATATCACGATGTTTGTCATTTTAGGTGAAAGACTCCCTTTAAAAGACTTCTTACGGAGCCACTCCTTACTTTCCCTGGCTGTGTGTTTGGCGTCATTGTCATGCTGGAATACCCACCCACTACCCAGTACTCTTACTGAGGGAATGAGATTGTTGGCCAAAATACCTCAGTCGCCCTGTCCCCTTTAAAAAAAGCACCCACAAAGTATGATGTTTCCACCCCCATTCTTCACAGTTGGTACAGTGTTCTTGGGGTTGTACTCACCCTTCTTCTCCCTCCAAACACGGCGAGAGGAGTTGAGACCAAAATGTTCTATTTTGGTCTCATGATACCACATGACCTTCTCCCACGCCTCCGCTGGATTATCCAGATGGTCACTGGCGAACTTGAAACAGGCCTTCTTCCACTGAAGAAGGAGCTGGAATAAGCTCTGAAACGCGTATGGTAACATAATCCCATGAGAAACAAATACGGCACCCGAGGATAAAAAGCGCTTGAAGAAAGGGATCGGTGTTCTTTTATGCTGACACTCAGGAAAGCTGGATATTTGCTGTCGAGATTGGTAATCTGGTATAACTCTGCAAATCTGGACTGTCACTGCACCGAAGATTAGAGTGACCAGACCATCTCATAAACAGCGCACCTTAAAAACAGCGCAGCTAACATCTGACCACCGAGGATCCCAAAAAAACTTTAACATTTACCGCAACAAGTTAAACCGCATCCACTTCTGCCTACATTATCTTCACTGCACGTGGGACGCCACGAGTGAGGTTAAGAAGCCTGATACCAACTGAAATAGTGAGTACACCAATTCGGGCCATTTTGTAAATAGGCAGTAAAAAACTTGTGGGAAAGGTCAGCGGTACCGCTACTACTACTCGAGGATTTAATCCTCTTAGGGATCCGAACTGACTGATTCTGGTCATAAAAAGCGAGTTTATAATAACTCTCAAGAAAGACTCCTTTATATTTACAACGTTTCATTTACTCATCACTGGATATATTTAAGGACTTTATATGTTTTAATTTTTTAATTATTTTCAAGTTTTTAGGTTTTTCGTGTATTCTAATGCATTTTAATTACTAATTTTAATTATCATATGTACTACATTTAATAAATAACGTGCAAATTAACCCTCCGTGTGGCATTAAGTGTCTGGTGTGCCCTACTTGTTACCTGCTTTTTTAAATTACTTAGAGGATTGGGTGAATCCTCCTGCAGGTGCACCCATACCATTCTGGAGCAGCGGGTGAGCCCTCTCTAAGATTCTAAATTTTAAACTCATAAAAGGCCTGGAAGATCTTAGTTACAAGCAAAGATTAAATTAACTGAATTTGTTTAGCCTTAAAAAAAAAAAAAAAAAAAAAAAAAGACTTCTAAGGAGGGACATAATTAACATGTACAAATATGTAAACGGACCATACAAAAATATCAAGTTAAACCCCCTTAAAAAAACAAGGCGCCACTCCTTACAACTGGATAAAAAAAAAAAAAAAAAAAAAAAAAAAACTACAAGCGTTTATTACAGTACGATTTGTAAATCTCTGGAATAGCCTGCCGCAGGAGCTGGTCACAGCAAATACAGTAGATGGCTTCAAAAAAGGTTTAGATGGCTTATGACAATGTATAGAAATCTTGTTCTACACACCCTTTCCCTTTGGCCCAACCCCTTTTTAAAAGAAGATGGACATTGATCCAGGGATTTGTTCCGTGGATCGATATATATATAGCAGGATTAGAGGTTGGACTTGATGGACTTTTGTCTTTTTCCAACCTTAACAACTATGTAACTATATATATTTTGCCACTTCGAGCCATTCAGTGAAATCATCCTGCATAAGTTTACGCATCAGGCCAGTGAGGAAGGAGATGCCATCTTGGGAAATGTCACAGTGTCCCCTCTGATCTGTAAACCCCTATTGTTATGTTTCTACCCGCTCCAAAACAAATGTCAATCCATGCAGGTACAAAACGCTCTTTAAAAGGAGCATTCCCTAGGTAAATGGCTCAGACAAACGTCAGTTTGAGTGGTTGATAGGACAGATTAGGGCTGGGGGCAGAGAGGAGTTCAAAGGCACACAGACTCACAGATAAGAACTGTAAGTCGATAAATTGTTTTGTTAGATAACATTTAGTATAACTTGTATTTTACTCATATACAGTGGAGGAAATAATTATTTGACCCCTCACTGATTTTGTAAGTTTGTCCAATGACAAAGAAATGAAAAGTCTCAGAACAGTATCATTTCAATGGTAGGTTTATTGTAACAGTGGCAGATAGCACATCAAAAGGAAAATCGAAAAAATAACTTTAAATAAAAGATAGCAACTGATTTGCATTTCATTGAGTGAAATAAGTATTTGAACCCCTACCAACCATTAAGAGTTCTGGCTCCCACAGAGTGGTTAGACACTTCTACTCAATTAGTCACCCTCATTAAGGACACCTGTCTTAACTAGTCACCTGTATAAAAGACACCTGTCCACAGAATCAATCAATCAAGCAGACTCCAAACTCTCCAACATGGGAAAGACCAAAGAGCTGTCCAAGGATGTCAGAGACAAAATTGTAGACCTGCACAAGGCTGGAATGGGCTACAAAACCATTAGCAAGAAGCTGGGAGAGAAGGTGACAACTGTTGGTGCGATTGTTCGAAAATGGAAGGAGCACAAAATGACCATCAATCGACCTCGCTCTGGGGCTCCACGCAAGATCTCACCTCGTGGGGTGTCAATGGTTCTGAGAAAGGTGAAAAAGCATCCTAGAACTACACGGGAGGAGTTAGTTAATGACCTCAAATTAGCAGGGACCACAGTCACCAAGAAAACCATTGGAAACACATTACACCGCAATGGATTAAAATCCTGCAGGGCTCGCAAGGTCCCCCTGCTCAGGAAGGCACATGTGCAGGCCCGTCTGAAGTTTGCCAATGAACACCTGAATGATTCAGAGAGTGACTGGGAGAAGGTGCTGTGGTCTGATGAGACCAAAATAGAGCTCTTTGGCATTAACTCAACTCGCTGTGTTTGGAGGAAGAAAAATGCTGCCTATGACCCCCAAAACACCGTCCCCACCGTCAAGCATGGGGGTGGAAACATTTTGCTTTGGGGGTGTTTTTCTGCTAAGGGCACAGGACAACTTATTCGCATAAACGGGAAAATGGACGGAGCCATGTATCGTGAAATCCTGAGCGACAACCTCCTTCCCTCTGCCAGGAAACTGAAAATGGGTCGTGGATGGGTGTTCCAGCACGACAATGACCCAAAACATACAGCAAAGGCAACAAAGGAGTGGCTCAAGAAGAAGCACATTAAGGTCATGGAGTGGCCTAGTCAGTCTCCGGACCTTAATCCAATCGAAAACCTATGGAGGGAGCTCAAGCTCAGAGTTGCACAGAGACAGCCTCGAAACCTTAGGGATTTAGAGATGATCTGCAAAGAGGAGTGGACCAACATTCCTCCTAAAATGTGCGCAAACTTGGTCATCAATTACAAGAAACGTTTGACCTCTGTGCTTGCAAACAAGGGTTTTTCCACCAAGTATTAAGTCTTTTTTTGTTAGAGGGTTCAAATACTTATTTCACTCAATGAAATGCAAATCAGTTGCTATCTTTTATTTAAAGTTATTTTTTCGATTTTCCTTTTGATGTGCTATCTGCCACTGTTACAATAAACCTACCATTGAAATGATACTGTTCTGAGACTTTTCATTTCTTTGTCATTGGACAAACTTACAAAATCAGTGAGGGGTCAAATAATTATTTCCTCCACTGTACATCCCATTTTAGCAACAAAGTCCTACTCACTGATGACCACCCACTACACTCCTAAGCTCAGAATTAGAAGTTTTACTAAGAATTAGAAGTTTTAGGCTCCATTTACACGTCCGCAACGTGTTTTATTGATCTATGGATCCGCAAAACACGGGCAGTGGCAACGTGCGTTCCGCATTTTGCGGACCGCACATTGCCGGCACTAACAGAATATGCCTGTTCTTGTCCGCAATTGCGGACAAGAATAGGACATGTTCTATTTTTTTTGCGTGTCCGGGCAGCACATCGTGCTGTCCCATAGAAATGAATGGGTCTGCAATTCCGTTCCGCAAAATGCGGAACGAAATTGCGGACGTGTGAATGGAGCCTTACTGAATCTTTTCTAAGAAAACTATATATCAATCTACCCCACCTCCTGCTCTATAATATGGTGCCTTTTATGGTGAAAGGTTCCCTATAAGAAAGAGTTGTCAAATGATTAATTTTAGCCATTGCTGATCACCTACCAAGCGACATTTCACTCTTTTTGGAAGAGACTCTTCCAATGTGAAGATCTCACTGCGTTTTACCATTAACTGGGATGCATCTTCAAACTCCACCTGGACAAAAATACATTCAGTATAATTAAGAGAAATGTGTGGCAATTACAATGTCTGCATTTGAAATTGGCTTCAATGATTATTGGCAGTTATAATAATAAAGGGGGGAAAATGATATTAAACTGATTCAGGAAAATTATTCAAATGCCTTTATGGAGTCCTGAATCAATCAACCCCCACCTCTGTGTGTAAAATTTAGCTGTCCGTGGGTGGAAACGCTAACTTAATAAAAAATATATATAATTCTATCAAGTAAAATTACTACTTACCTGATAAATGAGGCTCACTTTAGATGAAATAAATTTAGCTTTGTAAATGTTTCCATCTATCCACCTAAGATCTATAACCTCTCCTTCTGCTGGTGGCCCATTTTGTATACAATCTCTGCTCTAAAAAGAAGACATGGAAAGACGATTAATTTTAGAGTGCATTCGGGAAGTCTTTATTTTATTACTGACATATTCTGTACTGCTTTACAGACATTAGCATCACAGTATCCCCAATGGGGATCACAATTTAAGTTCCCTATCCGTAGGTCTTTGGTGTGTGGAAGGAAACTGGAGTACCTGCAGGAAATCCTCACAAACACGAAGGGAACATACAAACTCCATGCAGATGTTGTCCTTGGTCAGATTTGAATCTGGAACCCCAGCACTGCATGACACAAGTGCTAACCACTGAGTCTCTGTGCTTGTCTTTAGAACGTTTTTTACATTTTATGTTGCAGCCTTGTGCTGCTAAAATTAAAAAAAGTTCTTATTTTCCCCCTATCATTCTGATTTTGGATGTTGAGTGCAGAATGTTAGAAATATTTGCTAATTTATTGAGAAAGAAAAACTAAAATCTTGCATTGACATATGCATTCAGACCATTTACTCAATACTTAGTTGAAGCATCTTTGGCAGTGATTACAGCCTCCAGTCTTCTTGTTTATGATTCCACAAGGTTTACAGATCTTGATTTTGGGGTTTTCTACCAATCTTGTCTGCAGACCCTCTTAAGCACTGTCAGGTCAAGTCAGCGTTCTGTCCAAGCCACTGGAAAACATGCCTCACAGCATGATGCTGCCACCACTATGCTTCACTGTAGGGATTGTATTGGGCAATGCCTGGTTTCCTCCAAACATGACACTTAGAACTGAGGCCAAAAAGTTCCATCTTGGTTTCAACTGACCAGAGAATCTTTCTTGCAGTCATAGTACTTGCTTTTAAGGACACTTTTTAATCAGAAGCTTTTTTTTCTGCCCACTTTGCAATAAAGCCCAGATTGGTGGAATGCTGCAGTGATGGTTGCCTTCTGGAAGTTTCTCATATTTGTACACAGGATCTCTGAAGGTCAGCCAGTGTGACCACTGGGTTCTTGGTCAATTCTCAAATTAGTTTAGTGGGGCGGCCAGCTCTAAGAAGAGTCCTGATTGCTTCAAATAGCTTCTATTTAAAAGGCTCATGTCACACTGCTAAGGTTCAGAAACTAGTTTTCTTGAATTACCTAGTAAGTTTTTAAAATTTGATTTTTTAACTTAAAAAGTACCTTACATCATGAACATGGTGCTAGTGGAGTCACTGCGGCGTGTCCCTGTCTGAGCAGAGTCACTTAAGTCATGCTGGCAATCCCATCCGCCTTACTGGTAAAGCCCACCACTATATCCTGCACTAGGTTAATATACCTGTTCTGGCGATAGGTTCACTTTAAGAATTATCAATGCCACTCTGCTTTTGGGAACTTTCACAGAAGCAGAATTTTCTTGTACTCTTCTCCAGGTCTGTGCCTCCACACAATCCTGTCTCTGAGCTCTACATGCAGTTCTTTCCTCCTCATGGGTTAGTTTTTTTTTTTTACTCGTTTTATTAGGAGTAAACAGCACAAGTATGGTTTAGATAAGGCATGATGTTTGCCCACGCAGGGGCCAAAAAGAATGTCACAGATACATGGAGTGTAATACATACTGAACATCAAGAGTATAATAGATCATTTAAGGTGAGGTTACAATAAGCTTATGGAGGAGAAAAGGAGATTAAAATCAAAGGTCTCCATAGAGACTGCGTGATTTACCAGAGATATCCATTGCCCTAGCGTAGGATGTCTATCCCCCACACAACGTATAGCTATGGCCTTCCTGGCGAGAAACAAAGCCTCCCCCAGAAATATTCTATGATCATGCGACCAAAACTCCTCATACAGTACACCCAGGATACACAATTTGGGACATAAGAGTACTGTTACGGGGACCATGGTAGAGAGAACCTCTAACACCGAAGTCCATAATTGACGAATTAGCTCACATTCCCAGATCATGTGCCAGAAATCAGCACATTCTTCCTCGCACCTGTGGCACCTATTATGGGTGAGACATTTTGTGTAGCCTGGAGGGAGTGAGGTAGCTGTGGTGCAGTATGAATAATTGCACCAGTTTATTATTAATGGAAGGCGATACTTTCATTGGGGCTGACAGAGCCTCGCACCAGTCTTTAGAAGATGAAAAAAAAAGGTATAGACAACCTCCACCTATTCTCAACCGTCAATGGAGACACAGTTATGCGATAGTTGAGCAGGTGCGTGTACAGCGCAGAAATAATGCCCTTCGGCCCTTGAGACCTTAATACTCCAATAATGGGATAGTTAGATATACCTCTCCCCGCACCCTGGAACTGAGCCTGCAGTGCATGTCTTAATTGAAGATACCTATAGAATAGTGTACGAGGTACCTCAAATTCCTCTTCGATTTGTGAAAAGGAGCGCAGCTGACCCCCCTCATACACGTCTCCCAGGGTCAAAACTCTGTGGCGTCTTCAGTCAGCAACCCCCTCCAGCAATGCCAAGTGTGGAAACAGAGTTATCCCATATGGGGACTGCATCAGGCAGATAGGTTTATGTATTCAGCTTAGAAGCCTTCCAAGCTTGGTGTGCCAATCTGTGTAGTGGCAGAAGGCATGTGCGCGGAGAGCTGGAGCCCTCCAGAACAGGTCACAGCATGGTCATCCGTAAATGATCATGCAAGTAAAACTCAGCATTGGGCAGTGGAACATTTGTAATCCAGTGCCTCAAGAATCGCAGTTGGCTAGCTATGAAATAGAGGAAGAAGTCTGGGAGGGAGGCTCCTCCCTGCAGCTTCGATCTCTGTAGCACCGAGAGTGAGAGTTTCCTTCTAGCCTTGCCCCAAACAAAAGAGGTGATCAGGGAATGTATGCGATAAATTATTTTTTTAAACGGGGTATCGGTGTGCAAGCATGAGACAGAAGGTAAAGACCTTTGGGTAATAACACCATTTTCACTAAATTTAGTCTTCCCATGATGGACAGTTGGAGGGCTCACCAGGTTTTTATCTTATCCTGAAATACAGATTCTAGTGACTCTATATATTTAGTGTATAAGACAAATGCGTCTCTTTCGCAATTATTACCCCTAGGTACTTAAAATGGTCAACCACCGGCAGGTTATGGCAATGCGAAGGCTAATCATGAGACCAGAGAGGCATAATGGCTGACTTGGCCCAGTTTATGTGTAGCCCAGAATATTGACTGAACTGTTCAATAATCGATATCGCTCTAGGAAGAGTCACCTTCGGGTCAGACATAAAGAGGATTAGATCATCCACACATAATCCTACTCTGTTCTCCCTGCCTCCCATACTGATACCCGCATATACCTGGTCCTGTCTAAGTCTAAAGGCAAGATGTTCTATCGCTACCGCAAATAGTAAAGGCGACAGAGGGCAACCCTGCCTCTGTGGAGGGGGAACGTGTAAGAGTAGTTGCCATTGAGTTAAATATTGGCTTTTACAATATCTCTATCCATTTAATGAACCTGGGGCCAAAGCCAAAGCTCCTAAGCACGGTCAATAAGAAGGTCTATTCTAATGAGTCGAAGGCCTTGGCAGTATCTAAAGAAGCCATAGCCCACCGTGCCTTTTCAGACGCCCCAATCTGTGCAATTACCTGTGCTCTCCGTCTGTTATCGGAAGTGGATCTGCCTGGAATAAAGCCGGATTGGTCTGTGTGGACCACTGACGCGTTCACTTTATTTAAGCAATTAGCCAAAATTCTGGTGAGGATTTTATAGTCCAAGTTCAGAAGTGAAATTGGACGATAAGATCCACAATCCAACAGGTTCTTGTCAGGCTTCAGAATCACCACTATTATGGCATCATACATAGAGCCTGACAAGGATCCGCGAGAGCGTGGCACTGTACAAATTCAGGAGCTGTGGTCCCAGAACATCCTCATATTTAGAATAGACCTCAATCGGGATGCCATCCGGGCCTAACGCTTTCCCTACCGGGAGGTCACTGATCGCCCGCGCAATGTCCTCCAGCGTGACATCCTCCTTCATTAGACCTTTGTCAAGGTCTCCTAGCCGAGGGCGAGACACCTCTCGGAGATATGCCTCCAGATCATGCTCTGTATATGTTGCTGCAGACCTATATAAATCCTGAAAAAAGTTACGGAAACACGTCAGTATGTCATCCACCGACTCAGCCACATGCCCATCAGCATCTCGTATGCGGAGTACTGGGGGGGGGGCGGGACATAGTGTTGCTACGTGCAATATGTGCAAGCAACTTGCCAGCCTGATTACCAGTCTCAAACGCCTGTTGCTTAAGGAAGAAGAGTTTTCGCTTACTCTTCGCCTCCAAATGCATCATATAAAATCTCCCCCTAGAGAGCCATCCTAGCCTATTCTCCTTGGAGGGATTCTCCATTTCGGTTTCCTTGCATCTAGCATATAGGTCGTTTTCTTTACGCTGCAAGTCCTTCTTAACGTAAGAGATGGACGATTTAAGACATCCTCTGAAGGTAGGCCTTCAAAGTTTCCGAGAGCAGCAGGGCGTCTGTTGAATCATCCTGGACCTCCAAGAACATCCTCAGCTGATCTGGGACCCTATCGTTCAGGCCGAGGAGGGACAACCAGAAAAGATGAATACGCATCCTGCATCCCGGACGGGCTGGGTCAGATAAAGCGAGCACCACCAGCAACGGGGCATGGTCCGATGGTCCCTAAGGTCCATAACTTATCTTCACCAGATCAGTATATACCGAGGCATTACCAAACATATAGTCTAATCTAGACAGGGCACCTCTAGCTGGGGTGAAGCAAGAGTACTCCCGCGGGTTACTGGCCCACCACATGTCAATCCATCAAATCTCCAGAAAGACCCTAGAGAGAACGGTGCCCTCAGAACTAGACCTATTTCTGTTACCCCCAGTGCAAAATCTATCCAAATCCTAATTCAAGACCTGGTTAAAGTCTCACATGCAGAGTAGGCAAGCAGTGGGATATTCAGCTACGAACCCCGTCACCGCCTGCAGGAGGGAAAGAGAGGCAGGAGGAGGATTATACACATTAATGATTACAAATGGGGCGCAATTAATGTGCACATACAGAAAGATATATTGTCCCTCTGGGTCCACAACAGTGACAGACCTCCCATCTAAGACATCTGTGGACCATCAAGGCGACCCCGCTGGAGTGACAGCTACCATACACGTTGATAAGGTGTTGAACCCAGGGTTTCCTGAGCTTGTTACCCGTTTCTAGAGTCTGGGTTTCCTGAGGGCCTATAATGTGTGGATTAAGGGAGCGTGAATTAGAACACAGTGATTCTTTTCTTAGACATTCCAAGACAAGACCCTCATGGAGGCCATGTGTGCACTAACACAAAATCAGCAGAATGTACGCTCAGCCAGGGTGTAGATAGTGAGCACCCGGAGCAATCCCTACTCATCAGCGCCCCCCCCCCATGCAGCCAGTGTTAAGTGGTGTAACCATACTTGAGTTAAGTAAACTTGAGCAGTTTCGAACATGATGCAGAGAAACAACAAGATAAACATAAAATCGTCGGAACCAAAGCCGACTAACATAGTGGCTAATAACGTGGGGACTTGCATAGCTTAATCAGGTGTAATAACTATTCAGGTAGTGCTCCTACCCTCTACAACAGTGTAATGTTATACTGCCAACGATAATAGATAACCGTATATGTCACAAGCAAGCGGGTATCAAGTCTCAACAAAACAAATGTGATAATAGAGGCAAGCTCAAGAGGCAGTCAACCACAGCCCGGTAAGAGAAATACTTGCAAGTGATGCTCGGTTACCACCTCAGCGTGGTCCAGGGCATCCTGGCTTCCTGGAGACCTACACTACGTGCAGAATTATTAGGCAAATTAGTATTTTGACCACATCATCCTCTTTATGCATGTTGTCTTACTCCAAGCTGTATAGGCTCGAAAGCCTACTACCAATTAAGCATATTAGGTGATGTGCATCTCTGTAATGAGAAGGGGTGTGGTCTAATGACATCAACACCCTATATCAGGTGTGCATAATTATTAGGCAACTTCCTTTCCTTTGGCAAAATGGGTCAAAAGAAGGACTTGACAGGCTCAGAAAAGTCAAAAATAGTGAGATATCTTGCAGAGGGATGCAGCACTCTTAAAATTGCAAAGCTTCTGAAGCGTGATCATCGAACAATCAAGCGTTTCATTCAAAATAGTCAACAGGGTCGCAAGAAGCGTGTGGAAAAACCAAGGCGCAAAATAACTGCCCATGAACTGAGAAAAGTCAAGCGTGCAGCTGCCAAGATGCCACTTGCCACCAGTTTGGCCATATTTCAGAGCTGCAACATCACTGGAGTGCCCAAAAGCACAAGGTGTGCAATACTCAGAGACCTGGCCAAGGTAAGAAAGGCTGAAAGACGACCACCACTGAACAAGACTCACAAGCTAAAAAGTCAATACTGGGCCAAGAAATATCTCAAGACTGATTTTTCTAAGGTTTTATGGACAGATGAAATGAGAGGGAGTCTTGATGGGCCAGGTGGCTGGATTGGTAAAGGGCAGAGAGCTCCAGTCCGACTCAGACGCCAGCAAGGTGGAGGTGGAGTACCGGTTTGGGCTGGTATCATCAAAGATGAGCTTGTGGGGCCTTTTTGGGTTGAGGATGGAGTAAAGCTCAACTCCCAGTCCTACTGCCAGTTTCTGGAAGACACCTTCTTCAAGCAGTGGTACAGGAAGAAGTCTGCAAGGTAAGAAAAACATGATTTTCATGCAGGACAATGCTCCATCACACGAGTCCAAGTACTCCACAACGTGGCTGGCAAGAAAGGGTATAAAAGAAGAAAATCTAATGACATGGCCTCCTTGTTCACCTGATCTGAACCCCATTGAGAACCTGTGGTCCATCATCAAATGTGAGATTTACAAGGAGGGAAAACAGTACACCTCTCTGAACAGTGTCTGGGAGGCTGTGGTTGCTGCTGCACGCAATGTTGATGGTGAACAAATCAAAACACTGACAGAATCCATGGATGGCAGGCTTTTGAGTGTCCTTGCAAAGAAAGGTGGCTATATTGGTCACTGATTTGTTTTTGTTTTGTTTTTGAATGTCAGAAATGTATATTTGTGAATGTTGAGATGTTATATTGGTTTCACTGGTAAAAATAAATAATTGAAATGGGTATATATTTGTTTTTTGTTAAGTTGCCTAATAATTATGTACAGTAATAGTCACCTGCACACACAGATATCCCCCTAAAATAGCTAAAACTAAAAACAAACTAAAAACTACTTCCAAAAATATTCAGCTTTGATATTAATGAGTTTTTTGGGTTCATTGAGAACATGGTTGTTGTTCAATAATAAAATTAATCCTCAAAAATACAACTTGCCTAATAATTCTGCACTCCCTGTAGTCCTCCGCCTCTCTAGGATCGGTGAAGAAGACCGTTTTGTCTCTGTCCACAACTCTGAGCCGCGCTGGGTACGCCATGGAGTATTGAAGGTTCAACTCATGGAGGCGATGTTTGACCGATACGAATGTGGTGTTGTCATGTCTGACTTCCTGCTTGCTCTAAGCTCGATGCGCTCTCTACACAGCATAGGCAGTAGAAAATGGTGCATCAGGAAACTGTTCCTTGAACCAGGATTCCAGGAAGGTGGCAGGATCCCGGCCCTCTGCTTTTTCCGGGAGGCCCAGGATTCTGACATTGTTACTTCGGGCCCCGTTTTTCCAGATCGTCGCATTTTTGCTGCCACTGAACAACGGAGCGCTCCAGCTCCTGTACTTCTACCGCCAAGGGTCTGGTCAGGTCCTCCAGAGCAGGCACTCGATCCTCCGTGTGTTTGACCCGGTCTCTCAACTGTTGGACGTCGTGTCGCAGCAGGCCCAGATCCACGCGCACCTACTCTATCTCCCCAGTAAGTGAAGACTGGCAAGAGGAGATAGCAGACAGGAGCTGCTCGTAGGCAGCCTTCAGGGTGAATTCAGGTTCTGCGTCATCTCCCGGCTCCACTTGTTGGGCAGCTTGGCCGCAGGAAGAGCTGCACGAAGCGGAGTAGCTGCCGCGGCGCCATGTTGGGCCTCTTTAAGCTTCTCAGCCGCAGCCTGCGCTTTGTTTGGACCCATGGTCGGCGTGCGGGGTCTTATCTTACGCCTGAAGAAAGGTAGTTGAGCGGCACTCCTTTAGATATTCGGTGGTGCTCAGTGGTAAGGGTACATAACTTGATATCAAAGAACCACGGCACTCAATAGCTGCTTATGAATCAGTTTTATTTTTCTTTATATATTTTTTTCTTTTTTATGTATCCATCCAAAAAATTAGTAAGCCACTGGCCAACGTTTCGGTCTATTTGACCTTGTTCACGGCCTAATATGTGGATAAGTTATAGATTAATAATTAAATATTAAATATACAATAATAGTAAATAGTTGAATCACATGATGTAGTTGACAAAGTATTAGTGATCACATAGTTGTTGAGCAAAAAGTCTCTATCGTATCAAGGGGAATACAAAAACAGACCAAATACATGTAGGTAGATACATATACATATATATAGGCATATTTAGCATCATTTGGTAATCTATCAATAGTATAATGAGGCACAAAGTGCCAGCAGTAGTCAGAAATGGAACACTGACTTTTTGCTCAACAACTATGTGATCACTAATACTTTGTCAACTACATCATGTGATTCAACTATTTACTATTATTGTATATTTAATATTTAATTATTAAATCTATAACTTATCCACATATTAGGCCGTGAACAAGGTCAAATAGACCGAAACGTTGGCCAGTGGCTTACTAATTTTTTGGATGGATACATAAAAAAGAAAAAAATATATAAAGAAAAATAAAACAACTGATTCATAAGCAGCTATTGAGTGCCGTGGTTCTTTGATATTAAGTTATGTACCCTTACCACTGAGCACCACCGAATATCTAAAGGAGTGCCGCTCAACTACCTTTCTTCAATATTTGATGACATTTTGAGCCAGAGCACCCTCCAGATGAATACCTTTGCGTATGACTCCACAGCAGCGGAGAAGATTGTCTCTGAGGTCACAGTATCAAGTGACTTCCTGCACGTACCAAACAACGAATACCGTACCCGCGACTGGGAGCGTGAATCGAAAAAACTAATCTCTTCAGAACTACACTGCGCAACTCTCGCAGAATACTACAAGAACAAGAGGATACCAAGGGGACTAAGAGATCACCTTCGACCTACTTTATTTCCTTCAAATACGGAATACTGTACCAAGTTTGAAACTATTATAAATAAATGCTCCTTGGACATAATAGTCCTCAGCATTGAACATCTACAACAAGCTATCAAAAGATTCTAAAGAGAAACTTGCGGCTATTGAAAGCCAACTACCTCCACCTCCGAATGGTCAGAATTAAAGAAAAAGACAGATAAAATATTGGATTATCATCGAAAGTATCTTGAGAATACTAAACGCACCAAATTCATTCGTGATACGGAAGATTATCAACTCAACAAGGTCTACAGATGGCAATGGCAAGATTCACGAACAGGATATGGATACACCCCCTACACAGGCTACGCTTCATCATCTTCCGGCAGCGAGAGATCCACAACATACCGTTCCCAACGTTTTTTTCCCAGGCGCGGTTACAGACAACGCCGAAGAAACACATACGCCGAGGAAGAGGCACCCATCGATCCAAAACCGACAGGAATCCAGACCCGCTCACAGGTAGGAACCTTATAGTCAATATTTCCTCACGCACCCTTTCACCAGCTGAACTGAATGTCCTATCAAAAGGACTCTCATTTTGCCCATATGGCAATTTAAGACTTTTTTCTCTGGAGCAGGAACTCAACAAGTTTTACAGGAACCTTAGACTTAAGACCCATTTTGCACAACAAACCACTACGCCAACAACAGCTATATCACTTACTCCCCTATCCATCAAAACACTGGGCCTTAGAAATAAAAGTAACTATATGCCCCCCAAAACATATCATGGCGTTGAAGCGTATATTGACTTGATAAAGCGTGATATCAAAACCAGCACGACCGCCCTCAAAAATAGAGATCTACACATCTCGCCCAATCTTAAAAGTGAGGAACATATTGCTCTCAACACTCTACAGTCTGATAAAACTATCACTATTAAACCAGCGGACAAAGGGGGCGCCATAGTCATAATGGACACTTCATTCTACATCCGAGAAATACAAAGACAACTATCCGACACTACTACCTATGAACAAGTCCAATATAACCCTACATTTCAACTGACTAAGGACATCACTACATTTCTAGACCACCATCTCCAACTCAACACTATTGATAAACCCACATATACTTTTCTTCTCAACAATAATCCTATCCTTCCAGTGTTCTATATCTTACCGAAAATTCATAAAAATCTCACTCATCCACCAGGTAGACCAATAGTAGCCTCCACCGACTCCCTACTCTCACCACTATAAAAAATTCATAGAAAAAATACTGACTCCACTCATCAAACAAACGCGATCTTTTCTACTAGATACATCACATTTTCTGTCTGTCATTTCAAACCTTCAAGACCTACCCTCAGATAGTCTACTCGTGACACTAGATGTTAACAGTCTATATACTTCAATTGCGCATGACAAAGGTATTGAAGCCGTTACAAAATTACTGATAACCTCTGAACTCCCTCCACTAGCACAGACCTTTTGTATACAGCTATTACAATTCGTCTTACAACATAATTTCTTCATGTTTGGTGACGACTTCTACATTCAGAGAAAAGGGACCGCTATGGGCGCTCACGTGGCGCCACCCTACGCTAACGCCTTTATGGCACAGTTTGAGGAAGATTGGATCTACCCTAATGACCTATTCAAATCACATGTAACATCATGGCACCGATATATTGACGACATATTTTGTATATGGCAAGGTGACCAAACTACATTCTCTACCTTTCTACTATACATCAACAGTATTGACCCTGACCTGCAATTCACAGCACATACCGATCCCCAATCCATTAATTTCTTGGACACGGTTGTGATTAAGACACCTCATGGCAAACTGACCACTGACCTATACCGTAAACCAACGGACCGAAACACCCTCCTCCATTACTCAAGTTGCCATCCCCGTACCACAAAACAATCCTTACCCCGATCACAATTTCAAAGAGTCTCTAGAATAGTCAAAGATCCCACACTGTGCAAGAAAAGATTAGAAGAAATGTCACAAAAATTTCAGGATAGAGGTTATCCACGCTCTCTACTTACACAAGAACAGACTCTTTCTACACGCCCCAATTCCTCTTCCAATACCACCCCACCATCTCCTCGTCTCCCGTTAGTGGTGACATATCATCCAATTATGCCCAAAATTCAAACCATAATAAAAAAACATTGGCCAGATCTTGCACAATCATATCCAGATATTCCAGAATTTCAATCTCCAGTCCGTATGTGTTATAAAAGACCCCAAAATCTGAGAGACAGATTAGTGAAAGCTGATATTGGTCCTATAAAACCCTCTTTAAGACAAACCACACTAGCCCCTTCCAAAACAGGAACCTATCCATGCCTCAGCTGCACCCAATGTAATAATGTCATTCGAGGAAACAGGATCATTCATCCACATTCTGGCAAAACATACCATCCAAAGGGCTTCTATACATGCGCATCTTCATACGTGGTCTATCTAATCCGGTGCCCGTGCGGTCTGGCATATGTAGGCGAAACCACCCAAAGTGTACGGGACCGCATCTCTAAGCATAAATCGGATATCCGCTGCCAAAAAACTGAACTACCTGTACCACACCATTTTATCTCTGCCAATCATCAGATCAATCAATTAAAATTCCAAATCCTTGAACAAGTAGGATCGGCAAGACGCGGAGGCAACAGGATAGCACGTTTAAAACAACGCGAGGCGTATTGGATTTTCGAACTTAACACTCTGGCACCTCGTGAGTTAAATAGAGACTTTGATTTCTGCATCTCTTGATTACTGTAATTCTTTACATTTTATTTCCCCTTTCAATTAGAAACTATTGTTATATATACTGTATATATGAGAGAATATATGATTCCAGATATTAATCTTCTCTTTCTCCCCCCCTCCCTCCTCTTTATTTTCTATAGGTGAAATGACCACTATAACACAGGTAGTATAATGCCACCACCATAGTATATTATAGTAGAGGATAACGATATAATGATAGAGGACTATATAGATGTTGAGACATATAAAGATATAGCTATCTATTTACTAATTTACAGCTCCAACATATATGTCTATATCTACTAGATAGCAATTATGTCCTAACAATATGATTAATATGAGTTATGTTTACTCTTTGTCCATTTACTATTTTTTGCACTGACTTGTCTAATAGCATTGCGACTAGTATATAAATGCGCACAGCTCTGAAGACTTGACTACGTCCTACCAGTTCCCTTTCTAGACCAGCGTTTTCTATTGCGCATGCGCCCGCATACGTAACATCCGACTCCAGTTTCATGCGACTATAAAATCGCATTTGCGCATGCGCCCGCTTGTGACGCCAGCCATGCGAGCCTATTACAATTACCTACATATGCGCATGCTTATGACGCCGCTAGGCACGCCTCCCCCACTACCCAATAAAACGCATAGACTCGTAGTATCCCTACACCATCCCAGAACTCCATTACTATGCAGACTAAGGTACGTGCGCTCCCAGATACTGTTCATAAAGGACATTGCCAATATTGACATGGATATTTATGCTATATTTATGCTATAGTTATGTTCTATTTATGCTACTCTCATTGGACATTATCGGTATAACTATTTTAACGGCAGCATATTCCAGTGGTCTATACCATTACATTACCTGTATGATCATAACACCGCCTAAGTCTATGTTTAACACTATATTGTTTGGACTTCACAGATACCATACATCACTGCCATCTGGACTTCTCTGTTACAGTGTTCCATTTCTGACTACTGCTGGCACTTTGTGCCTCATTATACTATTGATAGATTACCAAATGATGCTAAATATGCCTATATATATATGTATATGTATCTACCTACATGTATTTGGTCTGTTTTTGTATTCCCCTTGATACGATAGAGACTTTTTGCTCAACAACTATGTGATCACTAATACTTTGTCAACTACATCATGTGATTCAACTATTTACTATTATTGTATATTTAATATTTAATTATTAATCTATAACTTATCTTACGCCTGCACACTGTCCACTCAGCTGTGGGGTTCGGCAGTTTGTCAGGATGATGCAGGATAGACGAATGTGCTCTCATGCCGGCTGCTGGCCACGCCCCGCCCCTCATGGGTTAGTTTTTGCTCCGATATGCATGGTCAGCTGGTAGACCTAATACATCTATCTATATATACTGTATGTCTTCCCAAAACATGACCAATCAACTGAATTTACCACAGGTGGATTCCAATCAAGATGTAGAAACGTTGCAAGAGAAATAGGAGACATTCAGAGATAAACGTTACGTGTTATAGCAAAGGGTCTGAATAATTATGTCCATTCAAAACGTTTTACCCTTTTTAATAATTTGCAAACATTTTGAAAATTCTGTTTTCACTTTCTTGTTATGGGGTATGTAGCACAGATTGATGGGGGAAAATGTGATTTTACCACAAGGCTGAAAATTAAAATGTGAAAAAAGTGATCAAGGGTTTGACAACTTCCCGAATGCAAAAAGGAGATTTTTTGTGAAACTCACCTGTAAAATCTTTTTCTTGTCTTTTCCATTGGGGGACACAGACCATGGGTATAGACTAGGCCACTACCAGGAGGAGACACTATGCAAATAAAGAAGAAAGCTCCTCCTCCACAGGCTATACACCCAGGCTCCAACAGGAGGACCTCAGTGCGTGCAAAAGCAGTAGGAGAAGGAGACCCAAATTTTTTTCGAAAGAAAAACCAGAACAAAGGAATACCGCCGTAACCATAAGGTCCTAACATAATCGAACCAACCCCTCCTGCAACAGACAAGAACTGGTGGGAGCTGTGACCCCCAATGGAAAAGACGAGAAAAAGATTTTACAGGCGAGTTTCACAAAAAATCTCCTTTTCTCGCCCATTCCATTGGGGGACACAGACCATGGGACGTCCCAGAGCAGTCCATGGGGTGGGAAAAAGATCAGCACCTTCAGAGGGAAACGTCCAACGGTCAAACAGGAACCACAGCCTGCAATACCTTGCGCCCAAAGGCAGCATCAGCCGATGCCAAAGAGTGCAGTTGGTAAAACTTTGCAAAAGTATGTAAGGACGACCAGGTTGCCGCCTTACATAGTTGCGATGCAGAGGCTCGATTATGCCTAGCCCAAGAGGCCCCCACCGCCCTGGTGGAGTGGGCAGTTACCCCTACTGGGGGAACTCTGCCACGGGAACGATAAGCCATTACAATAGCCGACCGAATCCACCGATCCACAGTGACCTTGGAGGCCGCCAGACCCTTGCGAGGCCCCTCAGGAACCACAAAAAGGGAGTCCGAACAGAGAAAGGGGGGCAGTAACCGAAAGGTACACCCGCAAAGCACGGACAACGTCCAGGGAATGGAGAGCGCGCTCCTTGCGGGTTCGCTGAGGAGGGGCAAAAAGAGGGCAGGACTATGTCCTCATTAAGGTAGAAGGTGGAGACCACCTTGGGCAAAAAAGAAGGGCCCGGGCGCAGCACCACCTTATCCCTGTGGAAGACCAAAAAGGGCTCCCTAGAGGAAAGAGCGGCCAGCTCCGACACCCTCCTGATAGAGCTGATGGCCACCAGAAAGACCACCTTCCAGGTGATAAGAGTCAGGGAAACCTCCCTCAGAGGCTCAAACGGAGCCGCCTAAAGGAAAGACAGAACCAGATTGAGATCCCAGGGGGGCAGGGGAGGAACGTACGGAGGAACCAAATGCGAATGAGAAAGTCTGCCGTCCAGTTGTCGACCCATGGGATGTACACTGCCGACAGTACTGGAACGTGAGTCTCCGCCCACTGGAGGATCCTTTTTACCTCCTGCATCACCATCCGGCTTCGGGTCCCACCCTGAGGACTGATGTAAGCCACGGCTGTGGCATTAACCGACTGGACAATGAGAAAGGGAGAGGAAAATTGCTCTGAACTCCAGAATGTTGATCGGAAGGCAGGCATCCACCGCTGACCAAACCCCCTGAACCGTCCGTGCCCGGAGAACGCCACCCCAACCCAGGAGACTGGTGTCTGTGGTGACGACCGTCCAGGAGATTGGAAGGAAGGACCTCCCTGAAGTCAGGTTTTGAGAGGACAGCCACCACGGGAGTTCTGCGCGAACCCGAGGAGGCAGGCGGATCCGAGAGTCCAGACCCCATGATGTCCTGTCCCAGGAGGACAGGATCGCCTGCTGCAGAGGCAGAGTGTGAAACTGGGCAAAGGGGACGGCTTCGAAGGAGGCCCCCCATTAGCCCCAGAACCTGCATGCACTCCCGGATGGAGAGACTCCGGGAGCGCAGAAGGCGACTCCTGAATTCGAGAGGACTTAGCATCCGGAAGGAATACCCGGGCTGCCGTGGTGTCCATAATCATCCCCAGGAAGGTCACCCTCTGGGAAGGTTGAAGAGAGGACTTCAGGAAGTTGATCAGCCAGCCGAACTGTTCCAGAGTCTGAACAGTGATTCGGACGCTGTCCTCGGCCTGGGGAAGGGAGGGAGCCTTTATCAGTATGTCATCCAGATAGGGCAACAGAGATATACCTCTGCTACAGAGAAGTGCCATGAGCAGTGCCAAGATCTTGGTAAATACCCAAGGGGCTGTCGCCAGCCCAAAGGGAACGCGACAAACTGATAATGATGGCCACCAATGGCGAAGTGCAGGAATCTGAAGTGAGATTCTGCGATAGGGACATGCAGATAGGCGTCTCGGATGTCCACCGATGCGAGGAACTCCCTCGGAAGAAGAGAAGCAATAAAGGAGCGGAGGGATTCCATCCGGAATCTCCGCACCCTCAGGGACTTGTTTAACAGCTTCAGGTCTAGGACCAGACGCACCGATCCCTCCTTCTTTGGCACTATGAATAGGTTGGAGTAGAACCGAGCGCCTTGTTCCTCTAGGGGGACTGGGGCAATCACTCCCCGGTCCAGAAGGGAAGAGACCGCTTGTAAGAGGTCCGAGGCCCGGGCCGGGTGCCCCGGAACGCGAGAAGGGAAGAAACGTTCCGAAGGCCTGGAAACAAATTCTATTTTGTAACCAGAGGTTACAATTTCCAGGGCCCACGCGTCCTGGATATGAGCTCTCCAAACCAGCTGAAAGGTGCTCCTTCAGGCGGAGGACTGCTTGGGAGCCACGGGGCGGGCAGAACTCCCCTGGAACTGTGCCTGCGGGCACCAGGCGGGTTGGGGCTTAAAGGAAGGCTTCTTGAGGGAGTCCTGAGAACCACCGGAGGAGGGAGCAGTCGCAGACCTGGAGGAGGAGGACTGGTTCCTAGGACCAGAGGAACGAACTCTGAAGGTGCGCTTGGATCTAGATTGGGGCAGGTGGGTGCTTTTGCCACCCGTAGCATCAGAGATAACCTTGTCAAGCTTAGCACCAAAAAGCCTGGAACCCGCGAAGGGGAGGTTAGTGAGGGAACGCTTGGAGGAAGCGTCGGCGTCCCAAACCTTCAACCAGACCTCCCTGCGCTGCGTGACCGAGAGGGACGAAACACGCGCAAAGAGTGCTGACATCCAAGGAAGCTTCACAGAGGAATTTTGTCGCCTGAGACATCTGGAGGACAAAGTTCAAGGTGTCCGCAGAGGCATCCTGCTCCGCGAGATCCTGATGGTGGCGCTGCAACCATACCGAAAGCGCTCTAGCTACCCAGGCCTGTCAACGGATTCCTGTATGGAGGAACCGTCCAAAACCGGTATGGCCGTATTCTTAGCCAATCTCGCCACCGGCGGGTCGACCCCTTGGGGGGGGGGGAGGAATTGGGGACCACTGCTGCACATTTTCTGCCAGAAATGGATAAAAAGTATCCATGCGTCTTGTGGGAGAAAAACGGTGATTAGGGCGGTCCCAGGCCTTAGAAAGGACCTTTGCAAATTCGCCATGGATGGGGAATGCGACTGCCTCAGGTTTCCTGGAATGGAAAAGGGGGAATTCCTGGCTACTAGTGGAAGGAGGGTCCCCCTGCTATTTAAAAAAGGTGTCTCGGAACGCCGTGACCAAGTCTGCCACCATGGTGGACAGTTTTGGCGACGGTTCCAGCTCTGTGTCTTTGTCCAAGCTGGATCGTTCCCCTTCAGACCTATGGTCCCTGCAAAGAGGGGGAGAGTCTGAGTGTGCCTCCAGACGTGGGGGGGGAAGCAAAGTCATCCGAGGAGGGATGCTGCTGCGCACGCTGCCTCTTACCAGTCGAGCGTCCTCTGTGGGAAGCACTGTGAGGTGGAGCGGTGCTAGCCACAGGATCTGTGGCTGTCATGCGTTCCATAAAAGCCATGGTGGCACGCGAGACGGCCGCCCTAGATATGGCAGAGGCCCAGGAGGGTTCTGCGGGTTCCAAAGGAGCGGAAGGAGGACTGGGCTGAGAAAGAGGAGGAGGAGGATGATCCTGTCCCGAGGCAAGGCAAGAACTACAGGAACCTGTGACTGAGAGTGGCAAGCAGCAGAGCTTGCAGGACCCCAGTGGGGCCTGAGGAGCCGCCTTGGAGGATTTTTGGGGGGGCCCCGGGTTTTGGCATGATGGCGATAATCCCAGAAAGGTCAGGGTCTCCTACCGTTGCAGCAAGCAGATGAAGAGCAAAAAACCGCCCTACTGCGACCTGAGAAGCAGCCACGAGTGGAGAAGCGCTGAGGCAAGCGGAAGCGCCGGAGCTGAAGAAATAGGCTCCGCCCACCAGTCGCATCACAAATCGTGCGAAACCCGCGCGCGCGGGAAGTATGAACAAACTATCGCCCGAAAATGGCGTCCACCATGCAGGGGTTAAAGGGCCGAGCGGAGGAGAACAGAGCGGCGCAGGCAGCATACCGCTGCGGCGGAAGATGACGAAGTTGCCACTGCCTCAAGACAGGAATCTCTCCCCCCTCTCACCAAGGCTTACCCAGGCAGGCCTTAAGTGTCACACAGGGAGACAGAGGGGGGGCTCTGCAGGAGAGCCGCATATACTTATCTGCGTCCTGCAGTCTTCACCCTCTGCTCCACACCAGTGGGGTTCACCTCTTCAGTCAGCTGGCACAAGGAGTGGCAGTGATCTGGATAGAGGGCAGGAGTAGGTGATCCTGGATCTGGTAGGCCACCGGAGCTGCAGGTTGAGCCCGGTTCCACTAATCTTCTGGGGGGGGGGTTTGGAGGTAGCCGGGAACACCATTTCGACCCCGGCGCTCGCTCCACTGAGAGACCAGGGCAGCCCCATGCTGCCCTGCGTCCTCGGTTGAGAAAAAAAAAACAAAAAAAACAAACAGGAGTAGAAAAACTACAGGAAAACAGAAATGTCACCTCCTTATCCGACACTAAGCAAAAACAGATGGTCCTCCTGTTGGAGCCTGGGGGTATAGCCCATGGAGGAGGAGCTTTCTTCTTTATTTGCATAGTGACTCCTCCTGGTAGTGGCCTAAGCAAATAAACCCATGGTCTGTGTCCCCCAATGGAATGGGCGAGAAATAGTTGATGTTATTGCTATGAGCTATAAAATTATGAGCTATAAAATTGTTGTATTTATCTCAGGGTAAATTGCTTTCTAATTTAATGTACTTCTTATTTTACGATTGAAATTTCAAAAGGGTGTAATGTTCTTTTCTAATTGTCTGTAAATATATACAAAATCTAGTCTACAAATAAACAAAACCAATTTGAAGTCAAATCTCACCATGATATTTTCAGGATAGACATTGTCACTGTATGAGCCATCATCAAAGTTAACTTCATAGAAAACATGAGTAGCAGATCCAATCACCTGGCAGCGATAATACAAACCGTTCCGATTCCGGCCAATCACAGTTTGACCTACATTGACATCCTTGGAAGCTGTACTCTGCAGGTAAATAACAATAACAATAAATCAACAGGAATATTATCATGTGAATGTTCTCATTCATCCAGGTCACGGTATATCAGTAATGATAAGTCAGAGCAACAAAACTATATATATATTTTACGATACCAAATTTTTTATTTAGTTTCGATATCATGAAAAAGTATTGTGATACTCGATACCACGAGAAAAAAAAGAAACCAAAAAAGCCATGTGCATTTCGCATTTAAAAAAACTGGCGAATCGCACAGTTTTTATTTATTTTTTCTGTTCCGGCGTTCACCACATAGATTTTAATAGTTTGGACTTTTCTGACGCAGCGATATGTGATATGTTTATTATTTATACATTTTATATGTGAAATTGGGAAAGAGTGATTCATACTTAACCACTTCCCATCTGGGCCATTTGCCCCCTTCCTGACCAGGCCTAATTTTGCAAAACTGACATATCTCACTTCATGTGGTAATAACTTTGGAACGCCTTTATTTATCCAAGTCATTCAGAGATTGTTTTCTCGTGACACATTGTACTTCGTGATCGTCATAAATTTGAGTCAAAATATTTCACCTTTATTTATGAAAACATCCCAAATTTACCCAAAAATGTGAAAAATTCGCAATTTTCTAAATTTCAATTTCTCTTCTTTTAAAACAGAAAGTGATACCTCATAAAATATTTATTATTTAACATTCCCCATATGTCTACTTTATGTTGGCATCATTTTGGAAATGTCATTTTATTTTTTTAGGACGTTAGAAGGCTTAGAAGTTTAGAAGAAATTCTTCAAATTTTTAAGAAAATTGCCAAAACCCACTTTATAAGGACCAGTTCAGGCCTGAAGTCACTTTGTGGGGCCTACATAGTGGATACCCCCATAAATGACCCCATTGTAGAAACTACACCCCTCAAGTTACTCAAAACTGATTTTACAAACTTTGTTAACCCTTTATGCGTTCCACAAGAATTAAAGGAAAATGGAGATCAAATTTTTAAATTTCACTTTTTGGGCAGATTTTCCATTTTAATCCAATTTTTTCTTTAACACATCGATGGTTAACAGTCAAAAAAAACTCAATATTTATTACCCAGATTCTGCGGTTTACAGAAACACCCCACATGTGGTTGTAAACTGCTGTATGGGCACACGGCAGGGCGCAGAAGAAAAGGAACTCCACATGGTTTTTAGATGCCATGTCCCATTTGAAGCCCCCTGATGCACCCTTACAGTAGAAACTCCCTAGAAGTGACCCCATTTTGGAAATTAGGGGATAAGGTGCCAGTTTTATTAGTACTATTTTTGGGTACATATGATTTTTTGATCATTCATTATAACACTTTATGGGGCAAGGTGACCAAAAAATGGGTTGTTTTAGCACAGTTTCTATTTATTTATTTTTACAGCGTTCACCTGAGGGGTTCAGTCAAGTGACATTTTTATAGAGCAGATTGTTACGGACGTGGCGATACCTAATATGTATACTTTTTCTCATTTATTAAAGTTTTACACAATAATAGCATTTTTGAAACCAAAAAATTGTTTTAATGTGTCCATGTTCTGCTATAGTTTTTTTTATTTTTTGAGAGATTTTCTTATGTAGGGGCTCATTTTTTGCGGGATGAGGTGACGGTTTTATTGGTACCATTTTGTGGGACATACGCATTTTTGATCACTTGGTGTTGCACCTTTTGTGATGCAAGGTGACAAAAATTGCTTGTTTTGACACAGTTTTTATTTTTATTTTTTTACGGTGTTCATCTGAGGGGTTAACTCATGTGATATTTTTATAGAGCTGGTTTTTACGGACGCAGCAATACCTAATATGTATACTTTTTTTTATTTGTTTCACTTTAACACAATAATAGCATTTTTGAAACCAAAAAATGATGTTTTAGTGTCTCCATGTTCTAAGAGCTATAGTTTTTTTATTTTTTGAGAGATTTTCTTATGTAGGGGCTCATTTTTTGCGGGATGAGGTGACGGTTTTATTGGTACCATTTTGTGGGACATACGCATTTTTGATCACTTGGTGTTGCACCTTTTGTGATGCAAGGTGACAAAAATAGCTTGTTTTGACACATTTTTTTTTTTTTTTTTTTTTTTTTTACGGTGTTCACCCGAGGGGTTAGCTCATGTGATATTTTTATAGAGCTGGTTTTTACGGACGTGGCAATACCAAATATGTCTATTTTTTTTTTTTTCTTTTTTATTCCTTACTTGGGGACCTTTTTTTTTTTACATGTGAAACTTTTTTTTATTTATTTTACACTTTTCGTCCCCCATAAGGTCATACAAGACCTCTGGGGGACATTTGCTTCACTTTTTCTTTTTTTTTTTTCACTGTTGATTTCTCCTGTAACTGGGGCTGACATAGTAGCCCCAGTTACAGTGGAAATGCACCCCCAGAGAGGCTGGACAGCGTGATTCGGCGCTGTATAGCCTCAGAGCAGGGCTGATCGAGGTCTGTGAGAGACCTCACACAGCTCCTGCACGCTCCGATCCCGGCGGTCACATGACCGCCGGGACGGAACAGGAAGCGCACAGCGCTTCCTGCTCTGCAGACACAGCGCTCGGTGAGCGCTGTGTCTGCAGCGATCTAGAAGGCAGGGACACCTGGGAACTGTCCCTGCCTTATCTCTGGGTTGCCCTGCTGTCACTGACAGCGGGCAACCCGATCAGCAGCTGCACGATTAGCGTGCAGCTGCTATTTCTGAAAGGACGTTTTAAAACGTGCTTTCAGAAATAGAGGTCCACCCATAGGACGTTTATATCCTATGGGCGGACTTAAAGCGGTTAATATTTTATTTTTATTTTTTACACTTTTTATTTAATAACTATTTCCCCCCTGCCATGGTCAGAAGCTGCCACTGCACCACCAATGAGGTGGAGGCCACTGCCACCAATGGTTTTAATACTGGGGGAGGTTGAGAGGGGCCGGCGCACTGTGCCACCAATGATTTTAATGGGGTGGGTGGGGGCGCACTGCGCCACCAATGATAATTACCCCTTAATACAGGAGGCGGGTACTGGCAGATCAGCGGCAGTTAACCCCTCAGGTGCCGCACCTGAGGGCTTAACGGTCGATGATCGCAGCTCCCTGTCAGGGGCAGGGGTCCCGGGAATACGATTCTACTGCCGGCACTCGCCTCCTGTATTATGTGTTAAGGACTACTTTTACTGGGTCCAGACTTTCAGTATTAGGCTACACAGAGCGGCGCCCAGCGATGTCCCAGCACTTACCATTATTCCAGGGCGCCGCTCCGTTCACCCGCAGTGCCCCATTACCGTCTCCTCTCCTGCTCTATATGCTAATTACTATCGGAGCAATGGGGAGGAGACATCAGCTTCTCTAGTGGGCGTTCCTTCTCCCTGGCTGTAGCGCTGTCTAATCGCAGCGCAGGGAGAAGGAACGCCCACTAGAGAAGCTGATGTCTCCTCCCCATTGCTCCGATAGTAATTAGCATATGGATCAGGAGAGGAGACAGTAATGGGGCACAGTGGGCGAACAGAGTGGCGCCCAGGAATAATGGTAAGTGCTGGGATATCGCTGGGTGCCGCTCTGTGTAGGAAAAGTCGTATCATTGGTGGCGCAGTGCGCTCGCCCCTCTCTTCTCATTGGTGGTAGCGGCAGCACAGGGGGGAGGAAGGACAGCTTCCTTCTCCCCTGTGCTGCTGAGGGAACATGAGCGTGCGGACAGCAGTGCACTCATGTTCAAAGATACTAGACTGTACAGAAGCGCAGCCCAGTATCGAAAAAATGCAAATCCTGGTATTGTATGCCTAAAGTAATCTCTGCCTAAAGTAATAACTACAAGTAGCCATACAAGAGCTTGTTTTTGCTGGAAGAGTGTTATTTAATTGCAACATTTTAGGTACATATTATGCATTTTTTTAAAAAAATACTTTTTTTGTATGGGGGAATTTTTTATTTTATTTTTTACTGTGTTCACTGTGCCATATGATTATGGCAAGAGTAAATTTGTTCAAATGTTAGGTTGTCATTAAAGAGTTTTTTTTACATATAAACAAGCAATATTTGATTATCATGTGATAGTTTTTTAAATAAATACATGTAAAGTAGTAGTAGATCGTGCTCCATCATCTTCCTGTGTTCACGGACAACATGACAAAGAGGATCACTTAACACTCAACAGCTGGTCTTCAGGGAGGAGTGGAGGCGACTCATTTTGAATGTCACACCCCCACCACTTCCACTGGCCACAGATTCTTACAGCAGTGTGGCTGCAAGGAACATTAAGGCCAGGAGGAAGAAGCAGGAAGGATCACATGGTCAGTACACATGCTGTGCTGTCGTCTGTTCAATCTCATCAAGAATGAAGCGGCAGCAGTTATGTGCAACCTCCTGCAACATTCATTCAGGACAATTGGACATCCGCTCTCATACCCAGACCCCCACCAAACTGACGCGTATCCCCCTATCCTGTGGTCAGAGGATACGTTTTTAACTTGGCAGAACCCATTTAAACTCAGTCAACAATAAATGGCAATAAGTAATTGACCAGTACTTACAGATTGACTGTTTGCCTTGTGCTTGAAGCATGTAATTGACACAACATAAGGCCAGTCATCAGGCTCCATAGATATGCCAGCTGCATGTGCAC